>NC_034409.1:124920043-124921969 GCF_002078875.1 Numida meleagris
CGGCCAGAGGGAAAAGATAAAAACTTGCAGATCACGAGACCTCGTCCCTTTTCTTTCCACCCGTTTCTCATCCTGGCAGCACCTCGCTCCCTAGCTGTCTTATCGTCGGTAGTAGAGTAAGGCCTACCTTGATTTTGGGACATTCTCTCTCGCTGTATTGGATTTATCAGCTTAAATTGTAATTATGTTGTATTATAGTGTGTTGTGTTGCATTCCGATATCTTATTTAGTAAATTAGTTTGTTTCTCCTCAGATTATTGCCACTGTTTTGCTCTCAGGCCCTTTTTCCCTACCCTTTTTTCCCTTTTTCCCTTTTCCTGGGGTGTGGGTCTGTGGGTCCCCTGTCCCATTCGTCACAGAACCAGGCCGAACACCTGTAAACCGTTGACAGTTATCAAACAAATTATATGGAGAATACTATCTTTAATTTTATGACCTGATAATCTAGTCTAAAGAAATTTGGCTGCTTTCTTATTCTACCCAGATCAACTGATTTCACTCTCACAAATTTTTCTGTATCACATATTCCAAAGCTATTGATTATAATAAAGGTCATGCACACTGTTTGTGATACATGTCTGCTAAGAGGAAGAGATGTTATAAATAACCTACATCTATTATTTTCAAAAATGTCTGTAAGGGCTCAGCTGTTATGAAACTTACAGTCAGTAATGTTATCTTATTTTCTTCTTACCCAGTAATGTTGCTGTATTTACCACTGCAATAGCAATGTTACTTTTTTGAGCACTTGAAGTTCCTAACTGTAAGTTTGAATCTTGTGTTTCACAGTGTTTGAGGCCTGGCTTATTGATAATTTTAAGGATTAAAAAAATACTTGTTGCTTTATAATATTGTTTATAAAATATTTACATCTTAAATTCTTCATAGCATTCTGTAAGATAAAAATAAGCTAAGGTTTAATAAGAGCAGGAAATAAAGCTGTAGCTTGCAGCTAGGACTTGATGAGAGTCAAGGCATCACTGGTAGTAGTACTCAGAAGGCCCATAATATGGTGGTCATCCATGAATACTAATTTTTTAATATGAGCCTTGTGTAAGTTCTCACAAATGGCACTTTGAGGATTTCACTCAAATATTTCTGTTACCACTTAAAATTAATAAAACTACATTCTATGAGTTTATAGACCATTGCTTCCGCTTGTTGCAACTTACTTTCAAATTATATGTGTCGTAATTAATAATTAATTAGAAAGCAAAAATGTAATGGGAAAAATACAGAAAATGCATTGCAGTGAAAAATACAGTGCATCTGTAGGCAAGATTACAATTACTTTACCAAGAAAATCTAATATCACGGCATTACAAAAGACTTTTTTTAACCTTTTCTACACATATATTTTTCAACTCTGCTAGAAAAAAACTCTGCAAGAAAACTTGCCCTTCCCCCAGTACTCAAATACAGCAGAAATCTTGATTTCTCTTTTCTCTCAGAACCTAATTAGTACAACTTGCTCTTACAGAAAACTTTTTCAGTGACACTTCAACAATAAAATCTTTGTTGAAGACTCAGATCTCTGTCTAGTCCAAATGGAAGCAATCATTACTTTATACAGATAATTTCAGAAAATCATGTTACTATGTTATATTGAATCCACTTCTATATGGGGATTCTTTTGTTGTCTAAAGCTGTTACAAAACAGAATATGTGCAAAGATTAAAGCCAATGTATTTGTTTGAAAGATTTTTTCAAAAAGAAGCATGAAAATTTTGCCTATGTACCATCTCTTCAATTCAGAGGAATGTGCTTCTACTCTTCTGTTGTAATAGGCGGTTGCGAGGATACGAGGTGTAACGAGAAAGGCCCCGTCCCCGAAGGAATAGGGACAAGTTGACCAAAGAATGTACCCGTGACGCAGGGAAAATGGCAAACTAAGATGATCCGATAAGCTACCTTTTGATATGTCAG
>NC_034409.1:124924479-125149499 GCF_002078875.1 Numida meleagris
AGTGGATAACAAGTATTATAAAAGTAGTGCTATACCTTTGAATAAAAAGAAGCTTTTCTTGCTGCTATTGTGTGTGTGTGTCTGTGTGTGTGTGTGAGTGTGTTTTCACTCTTCCTATTTTATAGAGTATGTACTGTCAGTTCAACTCTCCCTAGCTAGATTTTACCAAAATATCACTATAGTGTTTCTACATCTCAGGAGCTTGTTTAGGAGAGTGTAGGTTTCAAATATGCCTTGAATAGAGTATATTCAACTTTCTACGAGGGCTGCTGTGAAAGTAATGCCTCCTATTTTATTGTTTTGGTGGTACAGCAGCAGAGGTTTCCTGCCAATATTCTGCTACATGTTGTTTCCGTGCGAGAGCTGACAGCAGAGGGGCCGTCTGACACAATGGTGTCTGACATGGAGGTGTGTATGAAGCAAAGGTGTGGAATTGAATTCCTCCATGCAAAAAGTGAAAAAAAAAAAAAATGGCACCCACTGACATTCATTGACACTTGCTGAACATTTATAGACACCAAACAGTGGATGTGAGCACAATGTGGCTGATGTGTTTCAGCAGTGGCAACAGTGACAATGGTTCACCTCTGCTAGTGTAGATATTTACAAGCACGGCATGCAGGCTCTTGTTCATCGCTGTCAAAAATACATAGCTAATTGTGGTGTATGTTGAAAAATATTGTTTTTGAGCTGAGAACTTATTCTATCAAATAGTGTTATTGTGCTCGTTGTATCTGTTGTAGTTTCCATTGAAATAAACAGGAGACATTACTTTTGGAGTGGCCTATGTCATTAATAAGTGCAAATAATCTTTTCATCTATTTTAAATTCATATTCCAGCATCATTTATTTCTGGAATGTAACAAAAGTCCTTAGAAAAACGTTTGTACACTTGTAGTGACATGAGTGAAAATGCGAAAATCCATATAGCACAATGATAGTTTTTATTTGTGCTTCATCAGAACCATTCACAATTGCACTGCGGGGAAGTATTTCTCTTCTTTTTGTCAATTTCTTCCCTCATTTTTTCATTATGAAATTTCATTTTTTCCCCTCAAATTATTTTAAAGCAGATTCTGCTGTCAATTAGAACACTCACACACTTCTCTTGGACCAAATAACTGATTAGCTGTTAGTAGATTTGATAATATCAGTCATCACTAACAAAATCTGATGGTGTTCATAAGATTTGACATAATTTTTAAATATAAACTGCAGGAAATATGAGAAGTGCAAGTTTATCAACAATGATTTATCTTGAGGGCATAATAATTTTCTATAAAATATCGATATTTTATCTGTTTTGTTGAGAAAAGTGACTTAAGGGAAAATAAGCTATAATAAAAATGCTCTAGAAAGCGGGAATTCCAAATAAATATGTATGGAAATGTTTTTGTCCACTAATGTATTCCAGTGCAGGTGGTAGTCTCATCTTTTTTCTGTTGATCACAGTGGTGAGCATTCACACCACTTCAACTTCTCACACCACTTCAACTTTTCAGAAAAGATCAAAGTGTCATAAAGGGATAAATATCTATGTCAGATCTTGTTGTTTCCCTTACAACTGTAGATCTCTGCAGATTTGTTTTAAAATTAAACATGAATCTTCAGACTCTTCTTGTAAAGGATGCTTAGATTCTTATTTATTTAGTTTATTTGAGTCCCACGTTAGATTCTTAGTTCATAAAATTACTTTTGCATCATTTATGCTCTAGATAGCCTCCAGCATAATGTTTTATCTGCAAAACACTGAATAATAATTAGACTATATGTTCTACGCCATTTTTCATGCTAATTTCCTGTGAATCTTCCCCTTAGTCTTGTATTAGTTTTTGTACAAGTAGTGACCTACTTTATTGACAACATAGATTTTTTGAAGGATTCTCTTTTTTTTTTTCCTCAGAGTAGAAAAAAAATATATATATATATATTTCTTCTGAAAGGCTGGTACAAATCTTCCAATAAGTAATAAAAAAAATTATCACTAAATTAAAAAGAAATGAAAGAAATTATTTTTATTGTGGCTATTGTATTGTGTAAAAAAATGTTTTATATTTATTTAATACATCACATTTTTAAAGATGCCAGTTATCACAGAATCATAGAATGGCTTGAGTTGGAGGAGACTGTCATGGTTTTACGATTTTCGGTTATTGGTATTCCACATCATAACATCATGTAGTGTATGTACCTGGTTCTCAGAAGAGAAGGACTACTACATTCCCCACGGTACTTTGCTCCTCTGTTATCATTTCCGGCCAGAGGGAAAAGATAAAAACTTGCAGATCACGAGACCTCGTCCCTTTTCTTTCCACCCGTTTCTCATCCTGGCAGCACCTCGCTCCCTAGCCATCTTATCGTCGGTAGTAGAGTAAGGCCTACCTTGATTTTGGGACATTCTCTCTCGCTGTATTGGATTTATCAGCTTAAATTGTAATTATATTGTATTATAGTGTGTTGTGTTGCATTCCGATATCTTATTTAGTAAATTAGTTTGTTTCTCCTCAGATTGTTGCCGCTGTTCTTTGCTTTTAGGGCCATCTCCTTACACTTTTCCCTTTTCCCAGGGCGTGGGCCCATGGGTCCCCCGTCCCATTCGTCACGGAACTGGGCTGAACTCCCGTAAACCGTTGACAGAGCCCTTAAAGATCATTTAGTTCCAACCCCCCTGCCATGAACAGGAATTCCACCCACTTGATTAAGCTGCTGACGGCCCCATCCAACTTGGTCTTGAACACCTCCAGGGATGGAGGATATCCTACTAGAGCAATTTATTTACTTCATATTTATTTAAGAAATTCTCTGGTGTAGCATCTTGGTTTTGCTGACCTTTATACAGAGAGGATGAGATGTGCAAGCTCTAACAGTTCATCTGCTGTTTCTTTTAGATATTTTGGATTGTAGCTTCTCAGTATTCATGTATGACCTTTCTGCAAAGTTACTGTTTTAACTAGAGTTGATTTAATTGCAGAGATGAACTTTAACTTCTGAAGCATCATAATCCACTAATTTGATGCATATGCAGTTATATTTCTTGTACTCTTCAACAAAGTATCCTGTTAAAGTTCAAAACTGGCTGGTCAGCTTTCTGGTCCAGAAGAATGTAAAATGTTGTTTTATTACAGTGTTATCCTACTTTTTATTTATAAGAAGGCATTCAATGACATTATTATAGATTTTGTTCTGCTCTTTCCTATATGTGTACACATACACCAGAAAATTTTAAAATTGAACAAAATTTCCAGTATATTTCAGTTTAGTATGTAAATACAAACCCTAAAATCTAATAAATATGATGTTCATCACCAGAGTGAGAGGACAGTGAAGTGATGCAGTTTTTTCTGGATATTAACAAGAAAAAGATTGATAACAAATGGCAAAACAAAGTATCTGCTTTGAAAAAGAGAATAGAAGGAAGAATATAGACAGGAAGCAAATCTTACATCTCTTCTGATACTAGGAACTCCACTTCCAAGAACTGGATAGAACCCCGGCTAGATTTTCCCACAGCACTCTGAGCAGATTCTGTCAATGCATTTTCCCTCAGGACAGAACACAACTCTGACTCTTTTAAGTGTGTAAATATTTTAAAACACTCATCAGTTTTTATACATGACACATAAATAAATAGAAAAAGAAAACGAAAGGGGTTCACCTAGGATATTTGCCAATGTGCATCAAATGTCAACTCCAGCCAGAATGTGTAGTCAAAGTCTGTAAAGGACATTTCATTATATGTAATGAGAGTGTTTGATCCTATACCTTGTGTCAGTGCTAAGAGGTGGATTGACAAAAAATATTTAACTATTTTATTAAGGAGTACCACTTAAAATAATTGTGTGATTCTTTTTGTGACTCACAGCCGTACCATCATTAGTTTAAATTCAAATGTTGCTACAATATTTAATTTAAAATAAAACAAAAGTAAACTACTTTGGGGAATGAAAAGGAAAGATTCTCTTGTCTTTATGGCACCATGAAAGTCAGGCAATTGGGAGTGATTAAGCTAGATAAACAATGGTATCATATACTACTCAAGGCATCAACATGGGCTGAAATCTCCAGACCTGTGGGCATCATCTACCATTCTGAAGGAGCAGTTGCTAGACTGCTAAGGTAACCCACTAAATCAAAAGTGACATTTCATGTTTACATTTAGAATGAATGTTCCATTTATGATCCAATTTACACCTATTTAAGTTAAAGGGAATCTTTCCATCAGTCTTCATAAAGTTTTGATGAATGTTCAGTGAATGAAGCAATTATTAAAACAAACCTTTCCCTATCAGAAGTAATCTCTCAGATTCTGCCTGGTGTACAATCAATCTTTAAAGGTATTTTGACAACATACTGTCATACTGTGGGAGTTAATGATGTATTTCAATTCTCAGATTTTATTTATCTTATTCTTGCTCACAAATATAAAAAGCTGACACTATAAAGTTTGTATGTTAGGTTGAAATCATTTCAGACAGGCATACAAAAAATATAGTTGTTTTTGCTTCTACAAAAATTTATGATGAATATAATAGATGAAAAGCACTGTCTATTGCTTATTCATTTGCAAAGAGGACATTACCATCAGTGCCATCAGGATATTCCTGGTTACCTGTTCACTTTGTGCATTAAGAGTTCTCACAGCAAGGTAAATGCAAATTATCAATATTTGATGTTGGAATTCCATTTTCATCATGCATAAAGTATTGCAGTGGGCAAAAAGAAAATATGATGTGTATATAAAGCCAAATATCTGACTTTCATTATTGTGTAAAGCTTAACAGTCAATCAAAGATTTATCCGTCTTTCTCTATGAGACAAAAGAAACATACATGATAATATTAAATAAAAAAGTATAGAGTAACCTTAATTGTAGTAATAATAGCAATACTGTTAAAAGTATTATATCTCATGCTCACTTCTTTCAAGATAGCATCAATCTTCATCAAGCAAGCAGAGGTGGCGAGTAGCAGGGAACAGATGGACAATCGTTGCAGCATGTCATGTGTGCTTCAGGTTCTTTTCTTTCACTGGGAAAAGAGCAGTGGTAATAGGTTTCTTCTTCCACTCTTTCTTCTTCCTTCTCTCCTTTCTCCCTCTTCTGGATTTAGCGTGATCTCTTTTCTAAAGTTCTACGTCATCTTTACTCTTCACTGAGCTATAACTCCATGTATGAACTTACTCTTTGTGGTACTTTTTATGTTGGATGTCTGTTCTTTGATCTCTTTGTTTACACTCAGATTGGTTTTGTTCAGTGCTAGGTCTGCATTTCTTTAACCAAACATCTCCAGTGTCAGTCTGTGTCCCCACTCCCTGCAGCTCATGCTGTACTTCTCTATGTTGCATCCTCTGTCCCCACTTCCTAAGGTCTGTGCTATGAAGCCTGGACTATTTTTCTATGTACTGTATCATTATAGTGGAGTAATAAATATCTCATTTACACTGAACAACTCATTGCTACTACTATCTGTATAAAAAAACTATCAGTTCGTATAAATAGAAGCAAAAAAAAAAAAAAAAAAAAAGCCAACAGAAGCCAGAACCACATAGTCATTTAAAATTTTATTTTGTAGCTAAACCAAATGAGAGCAAAACTCAAGAAGCATCAAGAAAATTTCAGAGAACGCGGTCATGGTATTATTCACTCCTAAGGCCATGCAGCTTTTGTCACTGTCCTGTTACTGTGTTACAATGGCAGTACAATATTACTTGGCTGCAATGCTACAGATGGTCTCCTTCACAGGTAGCTTTGCTAATCTTTGAAATTTGTTCCACTTAAGAAAATTTTGACATTTTATATGAGTGAACTGAGAACTGTTCTAGACTTCAAGCTTTATGATCTTGCTGAATACTTTCATCTGTAGACTGTGAATGACTTTATAATACATTTTTCTTTTCCTTCCATTTCTGTTTAAAATGTGATATTAGTCTCTTGGGCTACACATGTGCAAATGTCTATCTTTGTTCATATATGTTTATAGAATTAGTCTTGTAGGAAAAAAAATCCTTGATTTTGCATAGAGATTTCACCTTGGGACATACTGTGTTCTGTAAGGAGAGTCACTGCACAAAAGTAATGACTGTATTTTCATCCACAGACAAATGTGAATATGTAAAACAAAGTAGAAACACAACATGACCTTTTACTTCCTCAGACTAGGCCTGAAATACTTCTAGCATTCCCTCTAAACATAATCGTTTCAAGATCACAGTATATTTGTTTGGTGCTACCACATGGGCAGTTGGCATTTTACATCACTTTACATCACTGCACCATCTTTGTGAACAATGTGTCAAATTAATACATGTGAAATGTAGCTGAAGCTGGTGAATCTGAATAACTACTTCACACAAAGATGAACCAGATTTATTTACTTATTTATTACATAACTGAAGTCAAATTTTGGCAAAGGAGTTAGAATGACTAGGCTTTAAAGAAAATTGGGAAATAATTTCTTCAAATAATTTCTGTTGTCTATACAGTTCTTTAATACATTTAAACAAATACATACATAACTACATAAAAACTGAGAATAAGGTTGCCTTAAACTGACATTTTACATATATTCAACGTTAATGAAATCTTAACTTTTAAAGAGATGATTCATTTTACAATGAACAGATTGTTATTTTTGATTAAATACAATTTTATTTATGTTAATTCTGAAGAACCAAAATAAAAAAAAAATAAAAAGGATGAATTGTTCAGAGTGTGTGAAAAGAGATTCTTAAGATGGGTCTCAGAATGAAGAGAAGCAGTGAGCTAAAACCGTTACTGTCACTAATGAAACTACCTTTTTTTTTTTTTTCATTTTCAAATCACTTTGATTATAAAAGAATATTCTAGCACTCTTAATGGAAGCATACTGCTGGCTAAGGCTGTAGAAATACTATGTGTGTACTTAAAAAAATATTCCAGTACTGAGTTGGCTTGCATAGAATATTGCCCCTCTATATCAAATTTATATTGGAAAGAGCCCACTGGAATAGAGCCAGGAAATGACCTAACAACTAAGTGAGCAGAACTGGCAATCAGTTATTACTTTTTTCTTCTTGGTCCTCTGCTTTTTAGCAGTATATTCATTCAACTATCTGTGGTCTGGAGTAACTCAATGCAGATTCTAGTCCTGATGAAAGAAAAGATGAGAACAGATAACATATTGCTTTCTATACACGATACAGTTTTCTAACTCTAAACATATTCTCCATGTATTCCAGTGTCCTGTTACTTATTTGTAAGGTGTGAAACATGTGTCCTTAATTCCTCTACTTTGGCAAGGTGCAGAAAGAGTCCTTCAATTGTTTCAGAAACTTCTAAATGAAAGAAAAAAACCACAAAACTTGATTATATATTGTGGAGTCATAGGAGCATCCCATGGGATGTATAGGCAACCTAGGCCTGTTGTTATGTATCTTGCACATGCTGATGTATTCTTGAGGAGTCTAGCCCTACACCAGATCTAAATGAGGATGTGGAACATTGTGTAACTCTTGAAAAACTCAGGACCACAATTACCTCCTTATGATGATATAATTAACCATGGAAATACAGCTATAACTTAATCTGCAGAGATTAACCCCTACTTGTCATTGCCACCACCCTAACCCTCTGAGAATGTGTAGAAACATTTTAAAGGATTCTTCCTCCAAGGAAAAATCTTAAAAAATATTCTTCTATAGAATGGCATTAATATAATTTTGGAAGTAACTTTAATGTAATTTTTTTTAAAAAATTTCCTTCTCTTTTACAATCAGAGATCTATTACAATTTCAAAATATGTCAAGTGATGCCTGAGGTCGTACTAGTTAAAGGCAACAGATCTGTGCATTGCAGCATGCAAAATCAGAATACTACTTCCTTTAGTTGTGAAACCACAAACCTGCAAACACATAGTGAGTGATATATAATTTATGCTGGTGGCTGATTTGAGTCGTTCACTTTTTATTCTACTTAAAAGATGAAGGAGTCTTAACATTAACTGACTATGGAAAACGCAAAGAAAAGCATGATTCTTGTTTCTTCAAGATTATAGCAGAACCAAGGGAAAGATCTAAAGAAAAGAAGAAAAAGGAAGGAAAAGCAAGAAAGGGAAAGAAAGAAGAAAGAAGAAGAAAAAGAAGTAATACAATAAGAATAGATGCTAGGAAATAGATACCTTCAGAGGTAATTAAATTCTGTAAATTTAACTGTTGAATATTAATAAGGTGGAATATTAGTTAATATATCTACTTGGTAAAAGTAGGAAAAGTAAAAATTTGATGATAGCAAATACAAACATCTACTTCTATAGTACTACGGATGTATATAACATATATATAATATCATAGAAGGTATGTCTGGATAAAAGTTAGAAAACCTGACTTATCAGTAGCAAAATCTTTCAGAGGATTTCTTTATGTGAAGAAGAGCACACAAACAGATAACTTTGAAATAAAACTTGATTAGCAATGTCAGGTTTTATGTTTTAGTCTGAAAATATTCTTAATCAGTTGAATCTATACCATCTAAGGCAGTGGTTTTCTGAATAAAACTAGATGTTCTTGTTTACAAGATGCAGTTTGCTCTAACCTTTAGAAAATTATGTTAGTCCTACATTAACTGAATTGAGATCTTGAGGATAACATTAACCTTTTACATCCTAGGACAGAACAGGTTCTTCCCTGACATATAGATTATTAGTCATGTGAGAAATGATTATAAAGGACAGTGACCTGAAACTACTGATATCTTTTCAGTTAATAATTACATTTCAAAATTCATTCTGAAAAAAAAAAGAGATAGGCATGGCATAAATTAATGCACGGTATAAGTTATTATCTTAGATATAAAAAAATGGCAATTGTAGAGAATGATGTGACTAAAAACATCAGTGTGTTATTAACATTGTTTTTTTCCTAGAACCAAAAAAATAGCATCATACCAGACGCTCTGAAGAAAACAATTCAATTTCAGCTGAAACTAAGGCAACATAACATATTATTAAAGAACAAATAAATCATGAAAAATGTTTACTGTGACACGTAATAGAGGCATTAATAGGTCAATAGGGCCAATCAAGGATAATTTTCTTATTAATGAGATTAGCATTGTTGCAGTGAGTCCAGAGGAAGGCCATGGGCATGATTAGGGGACTAGAGCAACTGTCATATGAAGACAGACTGAGAGAGGTTGCTTAGCATAGAGAACAGAAAGCTCTGTTCTGCAATGTCCAGGGAGACATTCCATTACTGAAAAGTGCCCTACAAGAAAGAGGAACTCTTTACCAAGTAGTGATAAGACAAATGGTAATGGCTTTGTTTAAAAGAGGTTTAGATTATATATTAGGAAGAAGTTATTTTCTACGATTCACAGAATCACAGCATCATTAAGGTTGGAAAAGATCTCTAAGACCACCTAGTCCAACCACCAACACATCACACCATGCCCACTAAACCATGTCACTCAGTGAGTGCCACATCTGTGATTTTACTGAACGCTTCCAGGGACAGTGTCTCTACCACTTCCCTGAACAGCCTGTTCCAATTAATCACAACTCATTCTGAGAATAAATTTTTTCTAATATCCAGCCTAAACATCCCCTGGTGCAACTTAAAGTAATTACCTCTCAGCCTTTGACTAGTTTCCTGGGAGAAAAGCCCTACCCCCAACTTGCTACAACCTCCTTTCAGGTACTTGTAGAACATGACAAGATATCCCCTGAGCCTCCTCTTTTCCAGACTAAACAATCCCAATTCCCTCAGATGCTCCTCATAAGACCTGTGCTCCAGATCCTTCCCTAGCTTCATTGCTCTTCTTTGGACATGCATTGATGTGAGGTCTTGGGCAAGATGAGAGAGCCCCAGGCTAGGCAGGAATAGTGTGGGCTGGTGGTCATAACAGTCTTCCAGCACTTGTAATTCACTAAGTGTCTTTAATATTAGATGAAAGAGGACATTTAATGTGTGGATTTCCAATGGCCTTAAGGTAGGAAGCAGACACTAAACTTTTCAAAACATTCGTTACTGTGGCAAGCTCTAGCCTTTGCAAGAAACACAGGTTTGTAAGTAAAGGTATGCTCTAGTACTACACCTAAACTTAGCTGTCTACAAGTTTCCTTGACATCTAGACTAGAATAATAGTTTCTAATCAACTGAGTCAGTGGGATCAGAGAGCAAGTCAACTCATTTCAAAATAGACACCTGCACTTAATCATATAAATGTATTGAGACTCTTGCACTGAAAAGTCTTCCACTGTGTTATGGGAGGTAAGAGACCTGTTCTATAGATATTTCTGTTCAGGAATGCTATCACTGATTTTCAGCATTTAGAAAGTTTGGAAATTAAGCCTGTAAGGTATATATTTGATTTCATATTTTGGTGGCCATTTTTTATGAATATATTTTGTACTGTTCTTTACTGAATCAAAGATTCCTCATAAGCAAAGGCAAAAGTCAGAGTATTCACAGAAGAAAAAATTTTCTGTCCAGACTAAAAAACTTTTATATATACTGTATATACGTACATAAAAGACACTGTATATGACTGTAATACATAAACATAGAGATATGCAAGTTCTAAATTATTTTTATTTATCTACAGAAATAAAATGATACGACCACTTAGTGGGGAAAGCAGATAAGCATATCTCATATAATACATAACTAATGACAGCATAATATCTTGGCACAAACATTTGCCCTCATTGGAAATTATCACTGAAAATTGGTGAATTGCTGCTTTTTTTTTTTCAACAGACAATACTTGAATTGTGTCAAAAGCAACTATTCCTACATGATAAATCAGTAATTTGTTTCCAGTTCAACTGGTGCTTTAAATAAACAAGCTCTTGTTAATCAGCATTGAGTTTGATAACAATTAATTAACCACCCCGTTGAATGTTGCAGTTTCTCATTCCGATTAAAGAAGCACAAGGAAAGAAAAAAAAAAGGCAAAAGAAAAAGTGTTATACCAGTCACTAATATCTTCAGAATGCACTTGGTGCTTTTATTGAGTCATTATTCCAGCTCCATAATAAAAACTGACTGCACATTTAATAGAAGGTTACTGTATCTATGCTATTGTACTGTATGTACAATCTCTTACCATATGTGGATGTTGAATTCATTAAGTATTATTATGTTGTTTTATTTCAATGTCAGTATCTGCTGGGAAAGTGTATTAAGGATTCACATCTTCAAAGATTTGATGATGTCAGACCTAAAATTTCAGGAACATTGGTGCTCCTCATCTATTCCATCCATATTTCTGAAGAAAAGGCATGTCCACCATTAGGTTCAGAAAAGCAGATGGAAATTTTGAATGTTAAAAATATTTTTTTCAGTCATTAGCTAATTCAGTCACACTGGACAGGGCTACATTCAGTGAGCTGAAAAGGCAGAGGAAATGAAGAACTTAATAGTAAGTAGGGATGCTAGCAGAAATATCCTACTCTAAAATTATTATTTATTGGGACTATTTATTTTTCCTAAATAAATATATTTAGCTGAGCTATGAACTGGACTTTGATTTTGTGTCTACAGTGTGAACCGAAGAATGAACTGAAGCTCTCAGTAAGCTGCATCATCTCTAGTAACAAGCTCAGAATGATATTCTGTGAATTAAGTGTGAGATATACAAAGTAAATATTAATCTTTGATCACAAGAACAATTCCCATGTCTTTGTTTAAATGCTACAAAGTAAGCTTCATTGCCTGCTTTGATGAAGTGTTTATGTAGCACAAATATTTCATAATGTACTGAGCTCCCATCAATCAATTTGAAATTAGTTTACTGTCAAGCTGATAAATCTCATTTTAGCATTATATTTTGAAGATGATTTAACAGGTATTTCACAGTGTATAATTTATACAGTATCAGAGATAGATAAGAAAACAAATGTTCCAAACCAATAATTATTGTCACATTCATTTATAAATTCTGTTAAGGCTTAGAATACAGTTGAAAACAGTTTTGAAAAAGCTTTTATATACAGTTTATGCATAATCTTAATTCTAGTGTGTAAACTCTGAAATCCCTTGAGATAGATATAATTCTATTCTTTTGCAGCTGTTATTAGCCTTTAGATATTCAGCTTTCCCAAGACTGCAGATAGGCTGCTTGCTAACAGTCACCAATGAAGTATTTTCTCTGTTTATTTTTCTGCCCACTTTGACTGTCAATGATAATCTAAAGCAATGGAAACACAGGTACAGGAAGACATTCTGTTGTTTTCTAGCACAACCATATTTGAAAGCATAGATGACAATTTGCTCAAATTATTCAGTTTCTAGTCTCTGTTAATTATGAAAGAAACTGAATACTATATTTTAGAATAACACATACACATGCATATAACTGGGCTCCCAAAATCTGAGAAGTGCAAACTATACAAAAACTTTTAAAAATAAATATAGTTTATCTTCAGTGGATGTATGGATAACCAGAAGCATGATATTATCTGCAATTACGGCTTTTCAGGCTTTCAGAAAATATCTCAGTCACAGTACAGAGTGGTGTAATCATGTTCAAAAGCTACCTACAGAAATAGTATTTTTCTTATCTCTGAAGGAAATGATGTATTTGTCAGACATTTGGAAGTTATTACAGTTTGTTTCCATGCAAGCAGTTATTCCAGCATCTGTAAGTAGATGTGGGATACCCTTTCTTCACATGCTGTAGATAACATCTTCTCCACACAGTGAAAGGCAGTACAGGGGCCTCTGGGCTCAGCTGTCTGAGGCACCTACCAAACCAGCAGTGCTGTGCTAATATAGAAGTAACTCTTGCTTATAACTACTTAGAATTTCCATGTTTTTCCATTCAGCACAAAGACAATCTCCTAGTGCATACAATGCTGTTACATGGTAACCCAGTATATCCAGTATAGCTTTTGTTAGTAACAGGCTACAGGTTGAAATTTTGCAAACTTTCCCTTATGCCAAATGTATGATCATTTATGTTCTGACTGTGCAACTCAGCATTTTATATGTCTTGTTATGATAGATGGTGTAAGTGTGAGATAATAACAAATGTCTTGAAAATACGGACCAAGAAAAAAATTCACACTGATGGCCAGTTACTGGTCATTAAAGAAGTGCTCAGCTTGAAAGTTGAGAAAAAAGCTTTCATGACTTACAAAGAAAAGAAGTTGTAAACAAGTAGGAGTCCATAATCTGACAAAATTTCATTAAAAAAAATAAAAGTTATGCTAGAAAGCAAGATCATTGTTCATAACGATGGGTTTCTCTGAAACAATTAAACTGCATGTTTCTTATAACCACAAATAAGATATTCAGAAACTGCTCAGTACTTATCTCCTGTCTTAAAAATAGAGATATGTGCTCTGTGCTGTATTTTGTACACAATGAAAAAGTAGTTGTTCTTCTCTTTTTAATATGTATTACAGATTGCACAGATAGAAACATGGGAATCTGTGTCTGATCTTCCAAATGACTTTAATGTATAGTAAGTTTCACTGTTGAAACAATGCAAAACTTAACAAATTGATATTGTCACAAGATCTTGAGGCTATTTTCTCCTCCCATTATTGCTAAAGCTTTTAGAATAACATGAAGTCAGTAAAAGGTCATAAACAAAATGGAATGTGGCAATTTTGAGAACAAACACTTTGTAGATCTATCTGTTTAAAGGCTGTTTGTTTTTGGATGAACCTATTACATTTGAAAAGGTTTGCAAGCTGAATAAACACCATCTAGTAGGGTCACTGTGCCTTATGGGCATGTGGTGGAAGGAATAGAATTGTTCTAAGTAGATTGGCAAGGCATCAGACATCTAAATCATACTGAAAGTTTTAGGAGTTACTGAAATGACTCTAGCAGAAATGGCAATTGTCATCTGTTTTTTTTATGATTTTGTTTTATTTTCCAGTAAGGATATAATTAAAAGGTTAAAAGGATAATTCTTTACTTGTAAATAAAAATGAAAACCTACACTCTCCTGTAGAAGGGTCAAAAGGCAATATGTGATAAATAGAATCAAGGCAAGTAACTGGGTTCATCTGTAAGCGTGTGGCTGTACAAGACTTCTTTGTTTGGTCCTCCCAAGTCATTTCAGCGGTGTAAGATTAAAAAGAAGTTCAAAGGATTTGGGCACATCAAAATTTTTTAATCCATGTCTATGTGCTATATAAATGAAGGAAAAATAAGAACCTAGCAGGAAGGAGAGATGAATAAATTGTTTTAAATATGAATACTAAATAAATATATTTCCTGACCAAGAAGGATTGTTTGAAAGTAGGGTACTTCTAAATAGTCTGAACAAGATATGGGAGGTGCAACCTGCAGAATGTTAGCTATGTGCTATTCAATTTTATTTATAAGTTAAGTCAAGGTTCTTGGGTATGTTTTAACTGAAATAGTTTAAATCCAATAAATTATGAGAAAGATACAGCATAGAGCTGCAGCACTATAAGTAAACTTGTACTATCAAAATATATTTCACTCTTCATCAAAACTTATGGAAGGAAACAATTTATGTATCATCCTGATTTATTTAACAAATGTATTTTTAGAGAGAAAAAAATTCCAGTGCACAATTACAAATAACTTTAGTCAGTACAACATAAGGTTTTTTTTCTGTTCATTAATTTATTTATTCCAAGAATAAAATTCTGGATGTCATTAAGGATGGAAATTATTAATTCTTATTTTATTGATTTATTGCCACTGAAATGAGAGCCCATCTTCCCCTGTAGCAGGCTTCTGACTCCCTCCTGGCACACTGTATTGTGGAAGGAATTTATGCATGTACCAACCTACTACTGCTATTCTGGTTAGTGCTATAAATAATACTGGATGTGCAAATATTTGAACTAAAAAATAGCTATTTTGCATACTGTTATCCTGATATTCTAAGGAGAATTTGAAAGTTAAATCTTTGCCTTCACTGTGGGTGCTCAGGTGGCTATATACCTGACCAATAAAGTGAGAAAGAAATAAGATTCTTTGTTAGGTAGCACTCTCTTGAAGGCAAGTGTATGATTAATTTACCTTCAGAACTAGATCTATGATGCCAGGTTATTATCCATTTACACTGTTCCTTATTTGCTTTATCAACAGGCTATGCTCAGTGGGAAAATTAACTGTAAATAGAAAATTTATTTTCCCTCTCTTTGTGCCAAGAGGGTTTAAAATTAGATAATTGTGATAGATTAGACAGCTGGCATCAAACCTGACCTCTTTCACTCTTCTATTTGAATGCGTTATAATGTATAACATCAGTGCCCCCTACTAGGACAGGTTTAGAGTGCAAGCCAGTACAAAAACAATGTTCACACATTATGATACACATTCTTAAACACGATCTAAGAACTTCTACTAGTTTACACTTTAAATAGCATCATGGAAAATATTTTATGCTTTTCACTGGATTTGTGTCCATTTGATTTTACTAGATTAAAACAGGAGATTATAGTTCATGATGGATTTTCTCTTGAATTCTTTTCCTAAATATTCTAATCTTTTCATCACTGCCAGATTGCAGAATTGCAGAAAACAGAATGCTTTGGTTATAAGCTTTTTTTTTTTCCTTAGCTATGCCTGATGTATTTCATTTTAAAAATTCCTTTTCTATTTCTTTTTAGGTCTGGAGATTCATATGTAAAAATGTCAAAATTGGGATCCTGTTCTGATTATATTTGAATATATTTTTAAATGGGAATGGTGAGATGATTACTTATTTCTTTTGGTGATGTCAGAGCTATTAATCTTTCTTTCAGCTCTGTCACTGTTAATGCCTTAGGGCTACAGTGCTCTGTGTTGAGTATATTAATATGTATGTTGCTGTTTGTCACCTCATTTATTTCAGTGTTTTGAAGATAACTTGCTCTTCCTAGAAAAATTGAAAGTATTTTTCTTTGTTCAAAAACAGATTCTGTGTTGATAATAAGAAATTCAATATTTTTTTTAGAATTTTAATTGATTTTCTACATGTTTTCTTGACTACAATTTTTCTCAAATCTTGAGTAATGGTCTTTTAAGCTGAAATTTAATACACCCATTTTAATACATTCTTACACATTTACAAATGAACATTTAATAATATCTTTTATCTGCCAACAGAGATTTTCGGTGTTTCTTTTATATAAAAACAAAATCATTAAATTATGCTGCGCATAATGCATGTTATACATATGCAACAATAATTTTCTCTGCTGTTGCTAGTTTCTGTTATTTTCTGCTACTTTGAGTAAAAATAACTTAACCTCAGGCAGCAGTATGTGCTGGGATGTAGAGGTAGACATTCTGGAAAGAGCTTTGTGGAGAAGGACCTGGGGTTCCTGGTACACACAGATCTGAACTTGAGTCAACAATGTGCCCTTGCAGGAAAAAAGTCTAAGAGCCTCCTGTTTTACATCATATAGAGTGTTGCGAGCAGTCTGAAGGAAGCAGTCTTTCCCCTCTGCTCATGCCTGATGAGCTGCACTTGAAATGTTGGTTCCATATCGGGGCTCCCCATTACAAGAGAGATGGAACTACTGGCAAGAGTGAAGCAAAAGAGAATGACAATGATTAAGAGACAGACTGGAGTATCTTATGTATGAGGAGAGGCTGAGAGAGCTGGGGCTGTTCAGCGTAGAGAGGAAAAGATTCAGGAACACATTATTAATATGTCTAAATACAAGATAGGAACCTATAAAGCAGACTTTTATTTTCTGTGGTGTCCAGTGAGAGGATAAGATACAACTATAATACTTTTTTTAAAAACTTTGTGAGTGGTCAGATGCTGGAATAGGTTGTCCAGAGAGATCATATAGTCTCTAGTTTTGAAGAAATTCAAATTTGAATAGACACAGTCCTGAACAACCTGTTCTCACTGACCCTGCTCTAAGCAGGGGTTTGGACTAGACGATCTCAGGATCTTGCTTCCAGTCTGTGAACGTCTTTGAAGCAACTTACAAATCATTGCTGGCTTCTTAATCAGTCTTGACTATGAGCAATATTTGACTCAGCTTCAAGGTAAATAAATAAATACATTTTTAAAACTTTGAAAAGGTGTCAGGACTCATTCCAAAGAAGAAAGCTACTGTAAAATAAGATTATATTATAATGAAGTGCAATAATAAACAATATAAGCTGTATCAGTCAAAAGACGTATTTGTGCCTCAGCAATGCCTCATCTGTCTTTGGGACAATTGGTTAGGCTCTCAGTTGTACCAGGGCTCTTCTCAACCTGACCTTCCCTGGCAGACTAAGAATTTTGGGCCAAGGAGAATCTGAATATTAAAAGACTTCAAAATAGATATCCAGCAGATACTGTCACATCACTGGAGATATTCAAGAGATGTGTGAATGTGGCAGTAGCAGACATGGCTTAGTAATGAGAGTCAGTAGGTCAGATTAATGTTGGGACTCAATCATCTTGAAGGTCTTTTCCAATCTAGATGACTCCATGATACTATTGCTTCAAGTGCAGAGGTCTCAGGAGTCCAGTTTAAAATTGTGGATAGTATTTTTTCTGCTGGCTTTCTCTTACAGATATATTTTATCTCTCTCTGGGCCTCAAAATTTTGCTCTGGTGGCAAAGCTGAGACATTTTACTGCTGCCTTGCAAAAGAAACCAAATTATCTTCTCAAACATAAGAATTTAAACATAAATTTTCTACTCTGGAAAGAAATTATCTTCTGGAGATTTGTGTTCACATAAAGACTTACTGATTTGTACAACAACAAAGAAAGAAATATTCCTGTTTATTTATCTACTCCTTGGTCTTTTTCACGTGTCTAATTAGAATCATACTTCCTCCAATAAGCAGCCTCATCTTGCTATCTTAACAGTTCTCTATCTATGGAGCTAAGTATATTTATTTATTTATTATGTACTTATAATCTGGATTTTTATGATGACTGACAAAACAGAGGACAAAGACTATGTAAATAGATTTATCTTGAATAGAAAGCTTAGCAAAGTAACTCATCTCAGTGAATTTGTATGTGCTGGTTTATTTTCTAAAAAAAAAAATAGATTAGAAAGTAACATGGAAAATTTCCCATTTCCAAATTATTTCATAATACTTTGTTGCAAGATAACATTGTAACATATCTTTTCAGACACATCAATAATTTACAGAGATTTTCTGTTTTAATTATTTATTACAATGTAGTAAAGCCCTGTAAAAGCCAGGTCATAGGAAAAAGCCAGATTCCATGCAATTGAGAGGTTTCATTCAAGTGAGGAGTGGAATCTATTTAGAGGTCTCTTCCTTTGAATAGCTCTTGTGAATTTACACTTGGACAGGACTCTAGAGAGAAAAATCAATCCAGTAAAATAATTAGTTCTTCCTGAGGAGAACCTCAAAAGAACAGACACCATTGAAAATTCAGAGACTGTAAGCCAACAACACTGTGGCTTCAGCTTGAGACTCTCACAGAGAATTTAAAAAGGTTGGAGAAACATATAATTCACTTGCTTAAATAGCCTTTGTGATGTCAGCTTATTTGAATAGATATGTATAAAAATAACATAAGTAGTTCAAGAAACTAGACACAATTGCAAGTATATTCTACTCCTCAGTGTCTGTTTCTGTGATGCAGTAGAACCTCCAGTGAGGAGACAGTTCTTACAATCTGTACTCCATACAGATTCAAAATGTAAATAAGCAAAATTTTACTCCAGCTACAGGAGGCATTGCGATTGCAGGCTCCCGTCCTGCTGGGGCCTTCAACCACCTTGGTGTTGCTCACCAACACACGTGAACCCACTGATGACATGAGGATTGGAGGCTGTCTGAGCTGTACTGAACATGCAACTGTGGAGTTCAAACTCTTGAGGGAAATTAGACAGACAAAAAGTAAAATCAAGTTGCTTTATTTTAGAAAAGCCAGTTTCCAGCTCTTCAGGGAGTTAGTCAACAGAACTCCTTGGGAAACTGTCCTCAAGGACAAGGGAGCTGAGCAGAACTGACAGATCTTCAAGGAAGCTTTCCTTAGGTACAAGGTGCCTTCCTCTGTTGTAGGATGTCAGGAAAGGAAGGCGAGAGACCAACATGGCTGAACTGGGATCTGCTGGTCAAACTGGAGAGCAAGAAGAAAATGCACAGGCAGTGGAAAAAGGGACAGGTACCCTGGAAGGAGTATGAGGACTACAGGGATGCTGATATGCTGTGTAGGAATAGGGTCATGAAAGCCATGGCGAAATTTGAACTGGACTTGGTGAGGGGTGGAAAGAAGGGCAAGAAAGACTTCTACAGGTACATCAATCAGAAAAGGAAAGTCCAAGAGGGCATATCCCCATCTCAGTGAGCAATATAGGCAGGTTAGTAACAACAGACAAGGAGAACGCTGAGGTACTCAAGAATGTTTTAGTCTCAGTCTTCACTAACAAGTGCTCTCCAGACAGCACTGAAGTGGATGGCTAAGAAGGTGGGAACAGGAGGAGCAACACTCCTCGTGCTGTAAGCAATTATCAGGTTCATGATCACCTGAGGAACCTGAACATTCATAAGTCTATGGGTCCTGACGAGATGCATCCCAGAATCCTGAGGAAATTGGCTGATGTAGTCGTCAAGCCACTTTCAACAATATTTGAAAAGTCATAGCAGTCAGAAGTCCCTGGTGACTGGAAAAAAAGGCAATGTCACACTCATTTTTAAGAAAGT
The DNA here is from genome assembly GCF_002078875.1 of Numida meleagris. Taxonomy (NCBI): domain Eukaryota; kingdom Metazoa; phylum Chordata; class Aves; order Galliformes; family Numididae; genus Numida; species Numida meleagris. Next base: position 124,944,072 of record NC_034409.1, read on the forward strand.
TAGAAAGATAACCGAGGAAACTACTGACTTGTCAGTCTCACCTCTGTGCCAGGGAAGATCATAGAGCAGATCCTCCTAGAACCTATGCTGAGACACATGGAAGAGAGGGGTGTGACACAGGATAACCACCATGGCTTCACCAAGAGCAAGCCCTGCCTGGCCAAACAAGTGATCTTAAATGATGGCATAACCACATCAGTGGACAAGGGAAGAGACAATGATGCCATCTATCTGGACTTAAGTAAGGCCTATGACACAGTGGCACACAACAACCTTCAGTGCAAATGATAGAGATTTGAAGGTTGGACGGTTTGATAGACAAGGAACTGATTGTGAGATCATAGTCAGAGTGGTGACCAATGGCTCAATGTTCAGATGGAGATCAAAGACAAATGTTGCCCTTCAGGGGCCAGTACTGGGACTGATACTCTTTAATATCTTCATCAGTGATACTGACAGTGGGATCAAGTGCACTCTCAGCAAGTCTGTGCATGACAACAAGCTGCGTGGTGTAGTTGACTCATCAGAGGGATGGGATGCCATCCAGAGGGACCTAGACAGGCTCAAGAAGTGGACTCAGGAGAACTTCACGAGGTTCAACAAAGCCAAGTGCAAGGTCTTGCACCTGGGTCATGGCAACTCCCACTTCTAATACAAGCTGGAGGATGAAAGGATTGAGCACAGCCCTGCTGAGAACGACTTGGGGATCCTGGTGGATGGCAGCTAGACATGAGCCAGCAATGTTCCCTCACAACCCAGAAAGACAACCATATCCTGGGTGGCATCAAAAGAAGCACGGCCAGTAGGTCAAGATGATCCTTCCCCTTCTCTCTGTGCTGCTGGGACCTCACATAGAGTATTGCATTTAGATGTGGAGTCCTCAGTACAGGAGAGACATAGACCTGAGTGTGTCCAGAGGAGGGCCACAGAAATGATCCAAGGGATGGAACATCTCTTCTATGAGGACAGGCTGAGAGAGCTGGAGCTGTTCAGCCTGGAGAAAAGAAGGCTCTGGGGAGACCTTAGAACTGCCTATAAGGAAGAAGGGGACAGATTCTATAGTAAGATCTGTTGGGATAGGACAGTGGTAAAAGGTTTCAAACTAGAACAGAAGAGATTTAGATTGGATATAAGGAAAAAGATTTGTACAGTAAGTGTAAAACACGTTGCCCAGAGATGTGGTGAATGCCCCGTCCTTGGAGACATTCAAGGAAAGGCTGGACTGGGCTCTGAGCAACCTGATCTAGCTGTAGATGTCCCTATTTATTGCAAGGGAATTGGACTATTAGAGACCCTTCAAACTCAAATAGTTCTATGATTCTGCAATTATTTCTTTTTAGGGTACCATATTACAAACATATGATAAGGTCTAAGTTGCTGTCCAGACTGGTTGCAGTTTGATGAAATATTCATTGAGATTAAGAAAAGAAACCTTCATAAGTTGTGTTAAGTAGTGTTTAATATGATTACATACTGAAGGGAATATGTACACTTACAGATAGATGCTGTCAGAAATATAACATTCTCCTGAGATCTGGCATCATTATATTCCTTTATAAAGTCAAAAACTAATGTAAAAGCAAAAAAAGTCAAAAGAATTAGTGAATCTAGTAATCACAATTAATACATAGAAGTTGTCAAGTGGTTTTAAGAGGTACATTAGTAAATCAAAACAATAATTATAAAAAAAATAGTGAGAAACTATATAAAAATAAATACTGTTATTGAAAAGGTATACAACTCATATCTTATCATGGTAAAAAGTCAGTCCAAGTAAAACACATGAATAAGAGCATAAAGTACTACTCTTCTATTAGATTTACCTCTAAGCTGTTGAATCGCAATTTTGCCCTTCCACATGGTTAAAATCTCTAAAGAAAATGAGAAGAAATAATCCATGTTTGCACAGCTGGACTATATCTTATACCAGCTCTATGATGTTTAAAACTGCATTGGAGCTGCAGACTTCTGTGTAGACAAGCTTCATAGAAGAGCCTCAAGGTTCTTTTTATCTTCATAGCTTTCTACCCCCTCAGAGCTTTTCAGACTTTAAAATGTTCAAAGTTGAAAAGAATGTAACAGTATGCAATATAAGGAATCAGAAATCAGAAAAACTTTAAAGCATACATTGCACTACACTAAGGAGTTTTACCTTGGGTTATATTCTGCTTGTCAAATTGGTTTGGCAATAAATTAATTTTGTAATAGAAATGGAAGCCAACTGGAATGACATTTCCCAAACTTTTTTATTAGATTCTAGCTCCTAGCATATTATGCATACATTTGCACGATTCCTGCATTTGCACAAGATTGCATGGAAATAAAACCTTTGTTTAAACCCACTCTATAGTTAGAACTAGCTTTTCAGATGCAAACATTAATCACAAATTCACATTCATTTCTTGCCTTTCCACCACTCGGTAAACCCTATGCAATGCACTCTCCCTCTTCCAGAGGCTGATTTTACATGAATTCATCCAGCTGAACAATCCATCTCTCCCTTTCTTTCCTCATTCCCTCTTCCAAATTCTATATGGCTTGCATCATCAGGGTTTCTCATATCTCTTCCCGGGCTTTCATATGCCTTTCTCCACTGGACTATGGGATGGGAGCAAAAGCAGGAAGGAGACACTGATGCAGGAACCTGAAAATATACAGCTGGAGTGAGCAGAAGAGTGTTTATGTACATATTTGTAGGGACTGAGATTCAAGACAGATTATATGAATATGTGGTTTCAGAAATCATGGATAAGTACTCACATTGGTCATTCAAAGCTGTCTAGTAAATTGCTTAGCCAGATGCTGATGTGCCAACGTGTATTCTACAAACTCACACAAAACTTTGTGTCCACTTCCTTCCTGGTGGAAGTTCTCTCTTTTGCTGCCACAGGGATCCCTTTCTGCAGACTCCACGAAAGATTTCCAAAATAATTTCACTTCTTTGACCCACTGGAACTAAATTTCTCTCTTTACTTTCCTGCTGCCTTGAGTCCAGCTCCTCAGGGACCAGAGGAGAAAGGACCTACATGCAGGAAATGAACTCTACATGACTGTGTCACTTTGGATCTGGACCTGAACATGAAAGCAAATAAGGCAGACTAGATACCACAGCACTGTTTTTCTGTCCACAAGCCTCGGACTAGAAAAGATACATTCATGAAAAATAAAGAACGTCTGTTTATGGAGGGAAGTAATTAAATTTTGGCTAGATACACTTATCACGGAACCATCTCAAGTAAGCAAGTACTCGCTTACTAGAGCTGTTTGAAATCTTAGGACAAATCTAGATTTAATACTGAGTAAATCGTGACCATCCAGCTCTCATTAAGGAAGACTATCAAAAACCAAGTGAAGAAAATACTGAAGCAGCACTTTGCACCTGAGAATTAACATTGTACTCAAAAATCTAACAGATATACGTAGCAGTAAAATAATTAGATCTTCTGGGAATATTCCTCCACAAAAACAGAAGTGGTCAGTCATGCTGTGAGATATCTCTGCTGATTTCAAGCTCACTGGCTCATTCTTCTCCCTAAATTGCCACTACGTCTTGGGTCTGAAGTACACAGTCTTGATGACGACATCACTGTGGGCATGTTTTTAAGCTATTTATCTAATATATTTTTGTAGATGAAGTCTCCAGTTGATACTTGGTAACTGAACAATAAATCAGTACTAAACATTAGTCAGGATCAAGTCATTTTATTATAAGTATTATTTACAGCACAAACATAGACTAACTTCTCTTTAAACAAATAGAGATTAGATTTAAAAATTGGATCTAGTCTTTCTCTGTGTATCGTACAGCTTGTGTTCTGCAGTTTCCACAATATCAAAGATATTTGTAGAATCGTAGAATCGTAGAATTGCTCAGGTTGGAAAAGACCTTCAAGATCATCAAGTCCAACTGCAACCTAACCATACTACCCTAACTCTAACAACCCACTACTCAATCATATCTCTGAGTACTGCATCCAAACAGTTTTTAAGCACATTCAGGGAAGGTGACTGAACCACCTCCCTGGGAAGCCTGTTCCAGTGCTTAACAACCCCTTCTGTAAAGAAGTTTTTCCTGATATCCAACCTAAACCTTCCCTGGCGCAGCTTGGGGTCACTTCCTCTTGTCCTGTCACCTGTCACCAGTGAGAAGAGATCTCTCCTCACATATTAGACTGTGGAGAATTCGTCCAAAATCTCTAAGTCATGGAGATGAATGGCAAGAATGGGAGAAAAGGGAATGAAGAGAAAGGCTTTTGGAGGATACAGATTAATTTGGCCTAATCATGTGAAAAATTTGGAAAAGAATTGAGGTCAAATGACTTTGAAGATGTAGTGACAGTGGTAGGTTTTGATGAGTGTCTTCTGTACCATCCTCCAAATGTAGAACTCTGTATTCTCAGGTATAAAACATGGCTATAATGCTGGAAGAAATATGATCCAGCATTTTTAGCCCATTTTGAAAAAAATTCTCTGAAAAAAATTCTATCTGTAGAGAAATAAGTGTTCTGCCCCTGTCATAGAGGATGTTTATCATAGGACTGAGATTCACTGCCATTTCACAGACCCTCTTTAAGGGTACAGAGGAGTTTAGTGCAAATATGAAAACAGAGCAACCTCTCTTCAAATGTCACTGCAGTCTCATATCCTGTCTGACTGACACCATACAGATCTTTCTTTCTTCTTGAAGATTGTGGCGATCAAATTTGTTTCCAGGGTGGCCCACAACGGAGGTGTACTTGAGCAGCTCAATTTTTTGTTAATATGTTTGATAGGGCTATACTTTCAATCACGTTTGTCAACTGAATGAAACAGGTGAATGCTGCGATCAATAGGAAGGTTTATGCTTAAATGGAGTCTTCATCAGTAACAGAAAAATGTCATTTCAGACCAGACAGCATTAAGTCCAAGTTATTTCCCTCTACACCAACTGAACTGGAGGTATGAGGAGCTTCAACACTGACCATGTTAGGCAACTGATTTGGTTCTTTTAGTGCAAGTAAATTATCAGATTTTACAGTGTTTAACAGCAAGTTTAACAGATTAATAAAACATGAATACACATTTTAAATATTAATAATAAAAAGGAAGACCTGTCTGTTTCCTAATTTCCTCTGTCCCACCACTCTCTCTACAAGTAAATTCTCTTCTTTTGCTTGCTTAGTTCTGGCTCTGTGTAGCCTCTGTGACAGAGTATTGTTCTGCTGAGTTGTGTATTTTTAAACAGGATGCAGAAATTTTTCTTTATTTATTATGTACTCTGGCTTGTATTAAAATCTGAGCTGGACTATTCTTTACTGCCTGGAGTTCAATGTTAAGTTTCAATGCTAGCTTCCACCCATAATTCTAAATTAATTCCAAGCTTCACCTGAATTTATACTAAAATTGTCAGAGGTCCCTTAGAATAAGTAAAGCAACCGCATGAAAAACTAAGGTACTGCACCACTTATACAGCAACAACTGATACTTAGTTGTTTGGATCATAATGCACATTTATGAAGTTCTAAGAAATGGGTGAGGTTTTATTCTTACAATCTCATTTTCATTTATTTTAAGCTACGTCACAGACATAAAATGTTAAAATGTGTAGGAGCTCAATGCTGCTTGAAAAATGGTAGCTATTATTCATTTATGGTACTTAACAAGAGTCCCGAAGCTTTCTGTGTCATATAACTGTAAAACGTTTTTCTGCTTCTTGATGAAAAAGAACAGAAATCACTGTCTTACAACTGAAATCTCTTACAAACTGGATGTGTAGAGCGTAAAATTTCCTTTGGCTAATGTTTGCAATCAGGAAACCCAAGAGTGCTTTCAAGCACTTATGGTCCCACACATACCCTATCTGAATATAATATCAGGAGAGTCCATACCAGATGACAGCTGTTCACTATACTTTTTGTCACTGTAGGAGAAGCTAACCATGTAGACAGTATTAAGGAAGAGAGTACTTCAGCTTCACATCCCAGAAAATAAGTATACACGTAGTCTTTGTCACAGGAGAATTAATTCTTCTCTGATTCCTTTTCCAGTTTTGTCAGCATGGCTTGACAAATTGTCATTGTGTTAAGAGCAACACTAAGGAAGCAGCAGTAGCATTAGGCTACATTTTTAGAAACACAGAAAGAGAAGAAGAAGGGAGCCATTTTTCTGCAGAGTGCAACAATATTTGCCATATGACCAGATAAAATATTTATTTTTTTTATAAATTTGTCGAGATTGTTTAATTGAGTGATAGATTTAACCGAGCTTGTCAAAGAACTGTGGTAATCTTAGTAGGTTTTTCTCTATCTTTGTCATCTTTAGTTAGCCATCCAAAACTACCAGTACTGAGCAATAGTTTCTGCCTAACTTGGCTGGAAAGTCTCACAGGGATTTGCTTTATGTAGCATGATAATTAAAATAATTGAGACTTAGATGAACAGAATTCAAATAAGAAAACTATAAGAGGCCTCTACTGGCAGATAATTTTTTTTAAAGATAAAATTATTTAAATTCTATAACTTATTGTTGCAATTTAAAAAACATAGATATCCAAGTGAAAGTGAGGTCAAGATTTAGTGTTTAAATGAGTGTTTAAATTTAGTGTTTAAATAAATGAGATTTTATGAGCTGCTTATATTTAATAACAAATCAATCGATAGATCTTTTTAGTTTTGTGTAAGAAATATTTCCTTTGCTGTATGCCCCAGGGGTGGATGCAGTGTTGCAAGTGAGGTCTTACATCCTTCGATCTGTTAGCTACACTTCCTTTTATGCAGCCCAGAATATGGTTGGCTTTCTGAGCTGCAAGCATACATTGCCAGATCAGGTTGAGCTTTTAATCCACCAGGAACTCTTAAGTCCATCTCCACAGGGTTACTCTCTTCCCATGTATCACCCGCTCCTGTAGGCATGGACATTATTATAATGGCATTACCTCAATTGCCTTTTAAAAATCATGTGTAAATGAAATAAACTTCACTTGTAATGAACCTAACTATAGGTGGAAAATTTACATTTACAGTCTTCATATACATATTCTGTAAAGTAAATTTCAATATAAAAAAATAAATTAAGAATATAAGAGTCCTGCATGGAAAGGGAAAATGAACAGGAGTGTATATGTGTGGCATTAGATAATACTGTAGGATTTCTAAATATGTAGAGTATTTTATTGTTATTCTAGTTCTCAGGAATCAAAATGAATTAGTCACTTTTTTTTTTTCTCTTGAATTCTGGTGCCTCATTTCTGATTCAATAGATGAGGAGCAATAATATTATTTTGGATCTTGGCTGTAAGACAAAATGTTTAGATAACTGCTGTCTGTTGTTAAAAGTTAAGATTTGCATTTCGTTTTTGCTAATGTTCTCTGCTTTTAACTTAAGTAATACAACATCTCATTAAATGTAAATGTCAAGTAAAACACTTCAAGAGATTTAACTTAAACCAAACAATGGTTTCACTGTTCAGAACAGTGGGGTGATATGCAAAAACAGACAGACTGTAAAAAAGCTCCTCAAATAATTAGAAGAATGAACTGATCATATGTGTATTGCAACGTATGAAGTCACAGTTGTGGTGTAATGGTAGACAGCTAAGCACCAGCACACCACTCTCTCTCTTTCTCCTCAACATAACAGAGAGAAAAAGCATGAAAAATAAAAATCTCATGGGTGGACTTAAGGACAGGGAGATCATTCACCAATTATCATAATGGATAAACCATATACAACATAAGGGAGATTAATGTAATTTACTACTTATCACTAACAGAATAGAGCAGCGAGAACTAAGAACATCTTTCTTCCATTCATCCTCTTCTACATTCTCCTCCTGACCAGATTAGGTGAATGAGGAATGAGGAATGGGGGGTAAAGTCAGCCCATGATGCTTTGTCTCTGCTGTTCCCCCATTGTCGCTCTCTGCCTCTGCTCCACATAGGCTCTCTTCCATGGAATACTGTCTTTCCTGAATTCATCACACACGGGCTTTCCACAGGTTGCAGCTTTTCAAATGCTGTTCCAAAATGAATCTGTACCACAGAGCCCACTCTTCAGGAGTAGACTGATCCAATACAGGCAGCCATGGGCAGCAGCTCCCCCCAGCCCTCCTGCCCCACTGTGGATCCTTCTCCACAGGCTGCAGATCCAGCCTGAGGTGCTCCTGCAATTGTATCCATGGGCTGTGCCTCCTCCAGGCCTCATCCACTGCTACCCCATGGGCTCCTCTGTGTCTTCACAGGGAGATCTGCTCTCCACAGTCTCTGTGGGGTGCAGGAGGATGGCCCGCTCCTCCACAGGCCTCTCCTGGGCTGCAGAGAGTTTCTGCTCCATGGCTGGAGCACCTCCTGCTCTCCTCCTGCACTGACCAGTACCTGCAGGGCCATTTCTCTCCCATTTCTCACTCTCTATCCCAGCTAGTGTTGTGCAGCATTATTTCCTTCCTTAAACCTGCTCAGTTGCAATGAGCATCACTCCTGGTTTCAACTTTGGCTTGCAGTGTATCCTTTTTGGGCCAGTTTGGATCTGAGTCATATCTAACTTGGGTTATGTTCTGCACTCTTCTAACAGAGGCCACCCCCGCTACCAAAACCTCATCACATAAACCTATAACAGCCACTAAATCAGTCACTGGCCATGAATTAAAGAGGGAGAATTTAAATATATCCATTACAAATGAGAATACTTGTAGAGAACTTGTTGACTTCGTGAAGTTTTTGTGCATACTTAAAGTGATCATCTGACAATTTTTTATATCTGAATAGCTACGTACTCTCTTGATTTTAATGAATAAGTTCAACTCTGAATTTTACTATACTGTCCTAAATACTACATAAATGTAGAACTCAGTGCTATTGATTGTATTTTGCATGACAAATCAATGTAATATATTAAAAATTATATTTAGTGAGTCATTGAGCAATTGAATTTAAGTAAAAAATAGACTTTAAAATCTTACAGTTAGATAAACTAACTGAATTGTTAGAGTGTTAGAAGCAACTCATAAAAGACATTGTGAGTACCATGATTATCATATAAATCAGAAGAGCTGACAATAAAGTAATTCCTGACAATTGAGACAATGTTTTTGATTGCGTGAAACTGGATGAATGAATGGCATACTTAAATCATTTGCAAGATTTTGTTAATATATAAGTCCTTCCTTCTCTAGCCTAGACTTTATCATTTATTTGTTACTTTTTTTTTATGCAGATGAGCTGATGAGGATTTCACAGTGGAATTTAATTGCCATCACTTGCTGGGAAGTTGTAAGTTTATGGAAATGAAGCTGCCAGTAGCGGTCACTAGTGGCAGTATGATTGGGTCATGAAGGCAAGAGGGATGAGTCCCTTGTTTTTAGTGCTCTTCCAGTCTAGCACAGGAATATGGACTCCATTATACTTGGTGGAAAGGTAGGAAAAAGATAAATGTTTTCCTGAGGATGAAGTCAATGGATGTGCCAGGCACTTTCTTACCATAATTTAAATATTCACTATTGTTATATAAATTACACTTTTGAAGACAGAAATGACAGCAAATAAACTCTCATTTGAAAATCATAAAGCAATTTGTGAGCCTTATCACTACAGAAAAATGGAGAATAGCATTAAAATGATCTTTTTATGGTCATATTTCTCATGTATATACATAAACACCTATGCATACTACCTACAGTCAGAACATAGAATAAATTACTGCAACAAATAATGGTAACGAATGGAATTGCCTAGCCCTTTTAAGATCAGTGATGGACAATAGTGAAACCTTTTATCTGAGTCTCTATAAATATATTTTAAATTCAGGAATATCTATTGCTTTTGATAATGTTGATTTTTCTTGTCTGTGTCAGAGTCCATTGTTTCTTCCATGACAAGTGATGCAATTCTTAAGGCACACATAAATGTTTCAGTTGGAAGCAGAGAAGGGGAAAGGAGGAACTAGATAGGCTTTTCAATTTCTTCTCTGCTCATTCCAACACTAGCTTTGCTAGAACTAAGGACGTTTGAGACTGAATGAAAGTAAGAGCAAGGAGTACTTTTCCTACCTAGAGAGTAATGCTCATTCATAGCCAGTGCATTTTAAACAAGATTTGATGCCAGTAAAATTCAGTATATACTAAATTCAGTGCAGTTAGAAATCATGTATCTGTGATTTTTCATTTGATATTGTATCGACGCAGAAAACTTATATTATAGCTTTCATTTGTTTGTAATTACCTTCTGTATAGCCTCACTTCCAAAAAAAACTCAATTTCTGATCACAGTATCACAGAAGGGTTGAGGTTGGAAGACACTTTTGGAGGTCATCTGGTTCAACTCCACTGCCCAAGCAGGGAAAACTGGTTACAAAGCACCATGTCCATTGGACTTTTGAAGATCTCTAAGGACAGAGAATCTACAGCCTCTCTGGGCAACCTGAGCCAGTGCTTCATTATCCATGCAGTAAAGAAGTGCCGTTTGGATGAAATCTCTTGTGTTTCACTTTGTACCCATGGTTTCCTGTCCCAACAATGGGCATCACTGAAAATAGCCTGACTCCATCATCATTACATCCTCCCTTCAGGTATTAATGGACACTGTTGAGATTATGCCTGAGCCTCTTTTCTAGGCTGAAAAGTCCCAGGTCTCTCAGCCTTTCCTCATAAGAAAACAATCCCATCCCTTAATTGTCTTTGTTGCCCTGCACAGGACTCTTTCTAGTATGCTCATGTCTCTCTTGTACTTAGGGGGCCTACAACTTCAGCATTCCAGGTGTAGCCTCACCAAAGTTTATGTAGATCTGTTTCAGTAAAGAAACAGATGTTTATCCACACAGTAATGAAGTACTTTCTGATGTTTACACAGAGCCCATGTATTTCAGTTTGTATTCATTGCCCTGTGCCCATTATTTCAATGGGCACCACTGTAAGACCCTGATTATGTGAGATTACGTCTTTTCTTGTGTTTCCTACACACAACTACACATCTTTCCTTATGTATTGACGGTCTCTGCTAACATGCTTGTTTTAAAAAGTTCTAAAGTCTTTTTTTCATCACAGTTTTAAAAATGTTGGTATGATATTGTTGATTACAATACTTAGTATGCTTATATTTGGATTCAAAGTTAGCTAGTATGGGTTATATGCTGCTTAGTGTACTTGCAATCTACATGTTTATTGCAAGTGAAATATGACTCAACAGTGTGTGCTGGCCATCAAAAGGGCCATCTGCACCCTGGAGTGCATCGGGAGCAGTGTTGCCAACAGGTCAAGGGAAGTGAATATCCACTTGAGTTGGTATAGCCTCACCGAGAGTAGTATGTGCAGTCTTGGGAGGTAAAAAGTCTAGAGGACAAGATGTATGAGCAGTGGCTGAGGTCCCTTGTTTGTCCAGCCCAGAGAAGAGGAGACTGAAGGGAGGCCTTGTGGAAACCAACAGATTCCCCATGAGGACAGCACAGTGGCAGATGCTGATCACTTCTCTCTGGTGACAGCAACAGAACCCGAGGGAATGGCAAGAAGTTTATCAGGAGAGCTCCATGCTGATTATTAGGAAAAGGTTCTTCACTGAGAGGGTGGTCAGGTGCTGGAACAGGCTCCCCAGGTTAGCAGTCATGGCACCAAGGCTCTTGGATTTCCAGAAGCATCCATCTGGAGGGTTTTTTTGTTTGTTTTTTGTAGCCACAAGCTTTCTATTACCCATATTTTTGGAGTCTCGGTCCATCACTAAACATAGCATTTAACTGTCTTTTCTTCCTTGCATTTGCCTCTACAAAGCATCTGTGAAAACCCTATCAATCTTATTTTCAACATCCTCAACTGTGTAGTCTACTCACTTCCCCCTGACATTGTCACCCCAGCCCAGGAGGGTCATCAGGCACACATGCAGACACAGGTCTGGATGGCGGTACTCACAGCTCCATTGGGTAAAGGCTTCCGATTTGCCAGGGGTACTTTTTCCAGCTGGTAAAAGAAGGGGAAAAAAGCTATGGCACATCACCACCTTGGTCACAGTGTCTCATGCTGTCTGGAACAGAATTTCTAGGCCTCCTTCAGATTCTCTACCCAAGTGACAGCTGATGTCTCTGTCAGCTGCACTCCTGAGTACCAGCTAAATATGTGCTGACAAAAACAGCTGAGTGGGAGCCTGATACTCCCTGCTCAGCTGCCTGTTACAAACTGCTGTTGGCCTTTTTTAGAAAAGGAAATCCTTTCAGGAAACAGCTAGTAGAAAATGCTGGCTGCAGAAATGCATAGAAAATTCCACGTGTTTTAAGAGAAACATAAACCAGGACCAAAGAAACTAGCAAAAGAAAATATAAACAAGGCTCACAAGAAGCAACAAGGGAAAACATTCTGCAGTCTTTTTCCCATCATCCTCAGGACATTTATGATTAAATTCAAGCAGGTTGTATATGTCTATCTGTAGAACAGCAGTTTTGTTTCTTGACTTATGGTGGAGATAAAGAAAGCCATGGGAATTGAAAGAAAAATGGATTTCTGCTGTCTTTTGCCAGAAATACTTGAAATGTGAGACCATAAAACTTAGACTTTGTAGCCTCCTGCTCCCTTTCACTCTTTGCAAAGTGTGGAAAAATAAGAGAAAAAAATCCAATAAAAAAAAGCAAGAGGAGAAAAATCAGTCTGAATCCAGCTGCTAAAATCTGCATGAGACAAAGCAAAATAATAGCTTATTGCAACGCTTTAATTAGCACAGTTAGTTAGACTCCTGACATTTGATCTACAAAATATCCAGTGGTGGCTGATCAAAGAGCCAATCATAGTTCATTATGCATAAAAAAGAAAAGTATGCTGATTTGAGAAATTCTCAGTCTCTCAAATTAATAAAAGTATTCCAGCAATTTTTAATCACTCTATATGGCAGGAGGCTACAATTCTGATCACACTCAAACTCACTCTTAAAAATTTCTGAAGTACCCCAATAATCCAACAAACCAAATGTATCATAACTGGAGTAAAGATCATTTTTAGCTTTGTAGAATATATCCTGATTCTTCCAAGCATAGAACTCTGGCGGAGGAGCAAGACAGAAATGTGAAAATCCAGTCCAGATTGATTGAAAATTAATAAATAGAATACGTAAATCAGAAAAGTTTGTATTAGTGTCAGGCAGGAAGGTGATTTCAGTCAACATTTTTCACTTGGAATAACGAATAGTTTTAAAATATCATAAATGCCATCACAACACAAAAAGTAAATTCTTATGATGCCTGAATAAGTCTGAAATACCATTCATGTTAGCACTGACCATATTTTAAATATTCAGTAAACTAATAAGAATCTGTTCTTATATCCTCAAAGAGTGAGTAGCTTGATATTTACTCTAAATCCTCCAGCTAAAAATCTTCTTCAGAAGTCTTTTTGGTTATTATGTCTTCTGTTCATAATGATCTGGTGGGATGACCATGGCCTGCTATCCACTCTGCTGCTCACTCAGCCTTTCTCCTAAACAGGCGAAGGACAGGGACAAAATAGTAAGATGAAAAATCTTGTGGGTCAAGATAAAGACATAGAGATCACTTACCAATTATAATCTCAAGCAAACCAGACTAAACTTACAGAAAATTAATTTAACTTACTTACAATTAAGATAAATCCAGGTGGTGAGAAAAAAAAAAAATAGTAAAACGTCTTCCCCCCAACGTCTCTTTCCCAATCTCAACTTCCCTCTTTCATTTCTGACTCCAAAGACAACCCAAAGACAGAAGTGAAAAGGGGAATGGGGGATTATGGTCAGTTTGTAAAGGTTCCTATTTACCTCTCTTTCCTCCTCACACTTTTCTCTTGCTTGTCTCCATGAGTTGCAGTAATTCTCACAATACAAAATTATTATATTTTAGATATTTTCTAATATCTTGAATATTTATTTTGAATCAATGTTAATCTGTATTTTACTCTAAGAAAAGTAGAAGATTGCCTTTAAAATAGGCAAGACTTCTTTTTATAATTAAAATGGATGGAGGCCAAACACAAATCTTGAAGTTGCTCTGTACTTAGGCTACAGTTACAGTGAAAAGTCTAGACAAATAAGGAGTGGCTGAAGTTAGTTGTTCAGCCCAGAGAAATGGAGACTGAGGGAAGGCCTTATGGCGGCCTTCAGCTTCCTCACAAAGGGAGTGAAAAAGCAGGTGTTGACCTCTTCTCTCTGGGGACAGAGACAGGAACCATGGGAATGGCATGAAACTGAATCAGAGGATGGCCAGGTTGGGTATTAGGAAAAGGTTCTTCACTAAGAGGGTGGTTGGTCTCCCCAGAGAGAAGGTCACTGCTCCAAGTCTAATAGAGTTCAAGAAGCATTTGGACACTGCTCTCAGACATATACCTCAATTTTTTGGCTGGCCCTGTTTGGGGCCAGGAGTTGGGCTCAGTGATCCTTGTAGGTCAGGATATTATATGATTCTATGACTTCAAACGTCCCTTTCCAGGTTGGGTAATTATCAGCTACCATCCCTCACGGGTATCTTTTTAGGATGAAAATACCATCTAGCTTTAATTCATACCAATGCCATTTTTGTAGTATAGTGCAAATAAATAAATAGGCTTTTCTGAATAAGTTTTGGGATATACTGGTGATAACAATTGTATTTAGTTAGTTAAAAGTGACCATGCTAACAAAAGGACTTTTAATTTGCATGATATGAAGACAGAAGTCCAGTGCAGAAAGAGATATAAAAATATCTGTATTTTTAGAACAACAAGAATGGATTTGAAAACATGTGTTATATATGTTCATTTATAAGACCATTTAGTCAAATCATTTTCTTATTAGAATCTAGAATAACAACCTCCAAGGATGGTCCTGTTGATACAGTATAGCTCTCTGATTGAAGAACTACAAACTTAAAAATCAGAAAGTTATCACTGTATACATCAGATGGAAAAAATCATCTGAACTCATGATTATGTGCTAGAGAAACAAAAGTACAGTTATGCAGCAAAGTTTTTGTCACATTTGTGGGTATTAAGTAGTGATTTTTACTGTATGATGTTAGAACGAGAGTGATTAAGTACTAGTATTTGAGACTTACATGTTGTCATCTCCAAGCAGTTGGAAGAGAAGAAAGTTATCAGGAGTGGTCAACATGGATTCACCAAGGGAAAATCATGTTTGACCAACCTGGTAGCTTTCTATGATATCATCACTGGCTGGGCAGATGAAGGGAGAGCAGTGGATGTTCTGTACCTTGACTTCAGCAAAGCTTTTGACACTGTCTCCCACAACATCCTTGTAGATAACTTATTTCACGCTATTACCAATAAATGTTTTATTTCCTTCTCAGCCTATTTTTCTCATTAAATATTTATGATTTTCAATTTGATTCAACAAGTTATCATATAACTGGCCCTTTAAGCATGACAGATTAGTTTGTTTATGCTGAGATACTTTAAAAGATGTCATTACTGTCACCTGATGACAGTTTTTCAGCACAACAGCTTAGTAGAGATTTTTTTCCAAAATAGGATATAAAGCAGTCAGAGCGATTATTAGGGTTAGGAAATCAACTTCCTTGCTCATTTAAAAGTGTATATTGTCATACTGCTTATTTATTTGTCTGTCAAATTCTGCAAAAAATCTTCTTTCAAATTAACAATAAACTAAAGAATAAAAGGTCTTTGTTTAGTTTATTTATGAGAAGTTTGAGAATTGAATTGTCAACATCTTTACATCTTTTCATCTTTACCCCCCTATAGCAAATAATCTGGCAGGCATGGGCTTTGTAAAATCTAGTGGCAGAAAACTGAGTGTACAGAGGAAGGTGAGGATACAGAGTTACAGAGAGATAATGAGGGTTCTTCAACTAAAGTCTCAAAATCAAAGGTGGAGATTTATCTCAAAGGTATACTGTGGATTACAAAGACCTTACAGTCTTGACACAAGCACTACTGGATGAATTTCTATGGCTTGTTATTTTCAGGAGGTCATGAGAGATGAACACAATGGTCTGCTCTGACCTTAAAGTAATAATCTTGTTATCAAAAGGTGATTACAGTAAACTATCCCTGACTTTAGGATGTAAGGAAAAGAAAATAGGTGTAGACATGCTATTGTGCAACACGAGAACCTTCTGTTGAAACCAAGGAAATTTAGCTTTTGTGTGTCTTAGCTATCTGTGTCACATACCTCTCTCTGTCTATCTCTTCTGTATCCTGATAATATTTGTCTGTCTTGCTATTCTTAATAAGACTTTTGAGTTTTCATTTTTTATTCATTTCAGAAATCTTCTGCAGAATATGTGTTCAGAAGTAATTTTTTTATTCAAACTGTCATTGCTAAGAAAATAAATCAGGAAAACAATTATAAGTGTGAGTTATCTGCACACATCTTCTTTCTACATTATTTATCTGAGGCTGGCAGTTCTGGTCTTAGACAGAGATCCTTTACAACTTCTCTTGTACCATGGCTCAGGGAGGAGTACCAGAGTTACAACTCTGAACAGCTGTTGTCTCTCCTTTTACCCTCAGCCTTAAAATTTATGGAAAAGAAAAAAAAAAGCAGTAGCGGTAGATGTGAATTTTAATTATCTGAATATGTCAGCAGAGAGGTGATAGGTTTGGAAGGAAGATGAAAATCTGGAAGAGTCACAGGAGTAGAAACCAAATGGAAAAGAAAAATGTCTGCAATAGAAGTTTTCATAAACAAAGCAATTGAGGGAGAAAACACCATTTCTCCCTTATGTTTGTATGAAGAGTACATGATTGTTACCAAGACAGACATGCAATGTTTTGAATTGGACATGATGATGAGACAAATTCTATCCTTTGTCTTGGCTTATATTACATACAATTTCACATTATTTACTTGACTAAAGCCTAGATGTCATTACTACTCCCATCTTTAATTATAATGGAAATTTCAGCTGAATTGCAGGTCTTTTCTTCCTTAGTTCCTCCTTCTCATGTCTATTCAGAATCTTCCAAAATTGGACTGGACCGGCAAAGACACTATTGCTATGATAAGTATCCACGTAGCATACCTCATTAGGCTCCTGATTAGAATTATGCCCTAATTCTGAGTTTTCATGAATCAACTGCTGAAGGAAGAAAAGAATTGATCATTGTGTTGATCAGTCTGTGGAAAAAAAAAAATTATAATGGCTTAGTGAAATTTTGGTAGATTTAGTACAGCTTGTCATGAAAGACACATAATTTTAGCTAAATTTTTTCTTTTCATAAAAATTTTCATACTACCTATTATAATCTTATATTTTTAAATTGTCTTTCAAATAATACATCATTCTTGTCCTTAATAGTAGTGCTTGATATTGGAGATTTTTTGACTCTTCAATCTCTTTCAATGTTATTGTCTTCTGAGTATTTATTTCCTATTTTGTAACTGTTTTCTGTTTTACAGAATGGCTACGTTTTAGAATTGTTTTTTTGCTTGACTTCTCCATGTTTCTGACTGGACCAGTGATGTCTTCACTGGAAGTTGCCGCATGTTAGCTGAACTTATTTTGCATAGCTTTCTTTGTCATAAAATAACACCACAGTAAATAAGAATTAACTTTCAACCTTTGGCTAATTGTCCTTGTATGTTTATTTTATTTATTTTTTACTTACATGATATGAAGGTTTTACATAAATCAAACATTGTATTGACAGGATTAGCAAACAATATAACTGCTTCTATAAATGCAGATTAATACACAAATTAATAAAATAAAAACAATAATGACTTTGAATGGAATGAAATGGAATGGAATAGAATAGGTCAGTTGAAAGGAACCTTCAAAGACTATCTAGTCAAAGAGTTTGACCACTTCAGGGATAACTGAAAATTAAAGCACATTAATGAGGGCATTACTGAGAAATAGAAAATAAATGAAAATAAGGGCCTTGAATTGCTGCTGTTGTAGTGTCTTGCATAAAACCAAATAGTGATATACAGAATCCTTTTTGTTGATGAAATGATCCTGCATGGGCTTTCCATGGGCTGCAGCTCTCCCAGCACCACCCCAACATGGCTCCATACTGTGGGGCCCACTCTTCAGGCACTGCCCCACATGGGTCCCCACAGCCGGCAGCTCCCCCAGCCCTCCTGCCCCACTGCAGGCCCTCTCCATGGGCTGCAGCTCTGTGGACTCCTCTGTGGCCACACAAGGAGATTTGCTCTGCACGGTGCCTGTGGGCTGCAGGAGGACGGCCTGCTCCTCCATGGGCCTCTCCTGGGCTGCAGGGAGCTGCTGCTCCAGCCTGGAGCACCTTCTGCCCTCCTGCCACGCTGATCTTGGTGTCTGCAGGGCCACTTCTCTCCCATCTCTCACCCCTCTCTCCCAGCAGCTGCTGTGCAGCAGTATTTTCCTTCCTTAAATGTGCTGTGCCAGAGATGCAACCTTTGTGGCTCATTGTCTCAGCTTTAATCAAGGACACATTCCTTTTCAAGTTGCTTAATTTTGGACAGCTTATATTCTTTTCTAACAAAGGTCACACTTGCAGCCACCCTTCTTAAATTCTTTCCTAGCAAAATTAACATACTGGAAAAAAAAAAGCTATTGTTTTGCACATTCTCATTTTTATGAAAGCTGAAAATCGAGTGTTTATTTCAAACTTTTACAGCCTTGTATCTTGTCTATCCTCTTTTCACTGTCACCAAAACTTTATCAAACACTCTTTTACTCTGAAGGTGACAGAACAGGAACAGGTTACCCAGAGAGGTTGTGGATTTAGAGGGGGACAATCACCTCCCTCTCCCTGCTGGCCACCCCTCTTTTGATGCAGCCCAGAATACAGTTGGCCTTCTGGGCTGCAAGTGCACACTCCTGGCTCACACCCAGCTTTTCATTCACCGTGACCTTGAAGACCTTCTCCTCAGGGCTGCTCTCAATGAATTCTTCTCCCAGTCAGTAAACTTATCTGACATTGCCTTGAGCCAAGTGCAACAGCTTGCATTTGGCCTTCTTGAATGTCATTAGATTCTTGTGAGTCCACTTTTCAGGTCTCTTTGGGTGGCGTCTCTTCCTTTCATTATATCAAACTTAGCTTGGTGTTGTCTGCAAACTTACCGAGGGTGCACTCAATCCCACTATCTGTGTCACTGAAAAAGTTGTGAAAGAGCACCAGTCCCAGGAAGGACTGCTGGGGAACACTACTCATCACCAGCCTCCACCTGGGCATACAACCACTGACAATAACCCTCTGGCTGTGACCATCCAGTCAATTCTTTATCCACCAAATAGTCCACCCTTCAAATCCATACCCTTCCAATTTAGAGATAAGGATGTGGTGTAGGACCATGTCAAAGGCTTTGCAGAATTTCAAGTAAACAACATCAGTTGCCCTTCCGTTGTCTACTTATGCCATCACTCCATTGTAGAAAGCTGTAGATAACACAAATCTTCATGCACTCATCCTTTCCTCTTCTGTATATTTTTAATAACGGTAAAATGGTGGATAACATATTTACATTTAATGTGCAAAATTTCATGGAAGCACTGATAACATAGTGAAATGAATGGGGAGAACTTACACTATGATCTGTGGAAGCTTGTCACAAGACCATTTCACAGGAATAGGGGGTATATGTATGTCTCTGTCCGTGCAAGCTGATTTGCCATAAATATAAGTTCTATCCAGGAGCTATATTTAAAAACAGAGACAACAAAAAACAAGACTACAAGTACATGTAAAGCTAGGCATGAAGCTAGAACTTGATGAGGCATGTGTGGAGCTGTAAGATCTTACAGGACTGGTTACTTCATTTCAGAAATGTCTCAGTATCAGTATTTCCTGAATAACCCTCGTACTTGAGCGAAAAGCAGTATGTATTTTTCTCTGTATGGTAACTTGAAAATAATTCATCCCAGCCACAGCATATCTATAAAGTCCTTGAAGGAAAAGCTTAGCTTTCCTGTACCACAGAGATTTCAGAGGTACTGGAGGCATGTTTAAAAACTAGAAGCAACAATAAAAATGAAGTTTCCCATAAAAATTAAGTTTCAGTTAAAATGTTATTTTGATAAAATAATATCAGTGTTTTTAGAATTTCTGGCACACATTTAATTATTTCCCAGTAAATACATATTTTGTATAAGAAAGGCCATGCCAAGTAACCAAGTGATTGTATAGTAAAACAATGACAGCATAAAAATATGGCAACTGTGTAATGCTAGTGGAACAAAGTTATTAGATTTCATCTTTTATTTTAATGTATGAGAGTCCAATTCCTTGTAGTATTTCCTTCATATTTTCTCCCCACTACTGCAAACTAACTTTTATTTGACAAGGTAAATTCATGAAAAACAAAGAAACAAAAGAAAAAAACCCAAAAGTCAAAGATTGGGGACAGATTATGCCTCTACTAAGCATTTAGGAAAATATTCAAACATTTTTTCTCAGAACCTAAGCAGAATTTGAGGTTTAATGATTTACTGAAACTTGAAAATTTCTTTCTTCCTTTTTAGTAGAAACTACTGTTCCTCCAATCATATAAATAGTCTTTGATAAATAAAAATATCACTAGCCAGGTTGTAAAATATTTTCAAGTATTTTGTGGGGTTTTTTTCAAGATTTCATACAACAAAATGTATATGCCATGACTTTATCTTCATAAATTTGATCTAAAATCTTATTTTGTAGTTAAAATAAACTTTATTTTTTGCCCAGTCACAATTTGCCTTTTGTGGAGACTGGTGAAAGCACTGAACAAAACAGCCTTATTCAAAATCCGTAATATCTCCTAACCTGTTAAGTAGTCAGCTTTATTGCTTCTTACTTTTCTGGTTATTAACAATTTCACTCTGTGAACCACCGTTAGCAAGTGCAAGTTGGCTATTATTAGCAAGTTTAGCATTGTTACATTACCCTAGCCTTCAGTATCTTGCAGATTGTATTTTGTGTAAATTTCTTTGCTTTATAAGAGATGTGATATTTGTAAACTATCGATTCTGTTTTACTAATTTATACTGTTTTGTAGTATTTTAAAGGTAGCTTGAAACCTGTAACCAGAAAACCTTTTATTAATAAATACTCTGCACCCTGTCACTCAACACTATTTAGGACAGGCAGCTGCTTTAGGGATCCCTGGCAAAACTGAGGACTGTCCACAGGACTGTGGATATCATTATGAGATTTATTATTACGTGGGTCACTCCAGAAGTATTGCCTCCTGTTTATTTCCGTGGAAACTACAACAGATAAAAGAGCACAATAACACTGTTTGATAGAACAAATTCTCAGCTACAAAACAACATAATCACCACCATTAGCTATGCATTTTCACTTCTGATGAACAAGATTTTGCATGCCATGCTTGTAAAAATCTGTACCTGCCACTGCTGAAACGCACCTCCCACTGCCTCATTGTGCTCACATCCACTGTTTAGTCTCCAGAAACGCTCAGCAAGCATCAGTGAGTGTCAATGGATGCCATTTTTTTCTGCATGGAGGAAATGAGTGGCACACCTTTTCTCCGTCCACATTTTTATGTCAGACTCCATTTTGTCAGTCTGCCCATCTGCTACCATCTGTCACATGGCAACAGACTGTAGTGAGATATTGGCAGGAAGGTTCAGCCTCTACTGCCATAACACCAGCATTCGCCCCTGGTGTTAAGGGCCGACATAAGAAAATAGGAGACATTACTTTTGGAGCAGCCTTGCTACATAAGAGTTTTGACAGTAACTTATCGCCTATTAAATTCTTATGATACAGTCGTAGCCTACACTTCAGTAGCAGTTCCAGTCTAAATTCCCCTTGAGGCTTGCTGCTGCTTGATTTTATAAACAGGGTTCCCAGTGCTTCCTGACTGCAGGACAGACGTCAACATATCCTGGCAATCCACCATTTAGGCTCAGTGGAAGTGCACCTTGTTCTGGTAACCAAACACTTGTGTCTTGATGATGTTAATGTCCTTAATCACACTGTTGATATGTATCCGTGTATCCTTGCAGCAGAGATAGTGAAGGAGCGTGGGTGAAGAGGGCAGGGTGGTAGCTTAGCAGCCCTCTTACATATTGTAGATATTTACCTTATCAGTTATTATGCTAACCATATCGTCAGAGTTCAGGAGCACGTCACAAACTTGCTTTAAAATCAGGGAAAACAGAGGACTTAACTATTTTAAATACGGTATATAAAAAGAATTGGGATGAAAAATGTAGAATTATTTTGTTCTTCTTGGATTATTTAACATTTCTCTTCTAATTAAAACAATAAAACATTTTATTACTATAGCAAGCAGAAGAGGAGGTTGGAACACATTTCCTCCAATTTAAAGAAATTAGTTAAACATCATTAATCACTGCTGAAAATAATGAATAATTGTGTTGCAGTTTCTTCCATGAAATCAATTCCTTGTTGAAACCAAAAGCATGCAATCTTCGAAAAAGAAAGGACAATAGAAAAAGAGAATGTGTATATATATATGCATATATATATAGTTCTCTTTTCACTTCAGGGGAGGATGTAGATACCTAATAGATAACCTAATTTTTAACATTTTGAGAAAAAAAAATGTGATTTTTATTCCTGATTATAAACAGTTTAAGACAGATGAAAATTAAGATCAATGTATTGTGAAATTAATTAAAAATAAACAAAATGAGAGTATGGGTTATTTCTTTTCATTTAATCTGGTCTTAGAGTTTCCATAGTTTAAAGTAGTGGTTGCTCCCTCCCTTCAGTTTGTAGTGAGAAAAGTACATACTCAGTCCTCCTTAGTATACCCATTCATACAATGGTGGTCCGAATCCTAACAAAGTATCAAAATATACACATTCAAGTTAAAAAAAAAAATGTATACAGGCATCCTTAAACTTTCACATCTCTGTGTTCTTAATTACAGATTTGATATTCTTAAGCCAGGTTATGTCTATATGTTTTTCCTCTATGTAAGCAAAGTTAAAAATGGGCAAAATGTATCACTGTTTCTTATGCTAAGTAATGTTTATATAAAATAAACACAGCTCTGGAACTAAGATGTATTGCAAAGACCTCTGCCACCTAGTCAGCAAGTGCTTTAATGTTGTCCACTTCAGCCAATGAAATTTATAAGCATGCAGTGACTCAGGAAATAAATGTCATAGCTGTATTCATTTCCAGGCTGTGGAGGCTTTGAAAAACAACTGGTGCTTGTAATGAATAGGGAAGGCTATGTCCTTACAGAGTCCATTTTTTTTACTACAGACTGTTAAATAAAATCAATAAATTGATTACTTCAGGTTTCACTGCAGTACAGCTATATAAAGATACATGGTTGGTGGATTTCTGTTTTTATTTCTTTTTTCACTTTTTATGTTTCAATATTCCTGAAACTTTTCAGCCACTTCTTCTGTAATTATCATCCTTTACATATCTTTCCTTCTCAGGTGCAATTTCTTTAAGAAACAAAACACTTTTTCTATAGTTCTTTTCCTATTTTGGCTATTATTGTATGATTCACCAGATTCCAATATTAATCTAATTTCTTCTCCCTGTTCATCACTTTATGCTTTCTAAAGCCTCTTTAATTTCACATATTTTTTTCCTGTACAATATTACATTTCTTCTCAATACTTTTCACTCCTACATTTCTTTTTTTGTAAATACTATTTTTCAATTTGATTTAAAAGCCATTGCAAAAGAGTAAGACTTTTTTAAACTTAACACTGAGATTTTTGCAACAGCAACGTCAAACCTTTCATGAGAGGAAATAAATGTAATTTATTAAATGTTACCTTTTCAAGTCTAATAATTATTTAGTTAAAGAAAGGTTATGTGCCAGAGGAAGAATCATTAACTCAGCAAAAAATAGTATATAAAGCAAGATACTAAAGCTTAAATCCCTTTGATTCCATAGTTGCAACTTTCATTAACTGCATTCATGTCTCAACATGTCCTATCCTACTATGAGTTGAGAGAACCATCATGTGAGACAAGTGATTTATTTGCACATAAGCAACTGCCTGATAAAGACTGGAAAAAATATAACAGCCACATTAGCTAAGAAGATTACTGATATTAACATTACTTGTTCAAGTGTCTACTCTTTTCTAATTGTCAGATGTATTTTGTATACATTTTTATAATTTATTAAATATATTGCAATTTTACTGTAAATTACTGGTGAAATCTTTTCATCTTAGGATCATTCTTACTTATTTTGGCATTACTTTAGATAACTACTTAGAAATTCTGAAGAAAAATAGCTTACAAACACATTGTAGAATTTGTTAGACAATTACACTAGCACTACTGAAAGCAAAAAACCTTTTTCTGTTCACATATTGGAACTTTACTTTGGCTATAAAATAAACTCTACAGTGCATAAAAGCTAGCAAGCAGATGGTTTTCTTAACCATGAAAATTCCCAACAATTCTCCAACTTTTTCTAAACAAACAAGCAATTTGAGTTAAGAAAATTATCTTTTCTCATGCCTTGGCAGACACTTTCAAGAAACGCTAGTATTTCAAGAACACTAGTATTATTTTATTTTATTTCATTTCATTTCATTTCATTTTATATTACTTTTAGTTAGGAAATGTTTGTAAAGACTGTTTTAGAAGGGGGAGCAAAATACAGCACAGGTCACTTGGTAATTATTGTCTTCATCAGTCCAGCAGAACTGAGAAATTGTCAGAGATTCATCTTCGAGTTTGTCTTGCTCATTTCAAGATCATCCTGTTGAATACTCCATGCACTGGTATATGAGTCAGTCATTTGATGAGCCAATAACCATTTTAAAGAGAGCTATACAGCAACAGTTTCCTGGCTTTTATTTATTTGCTTGGGAAATGTGGAGCTCAGGAAAGAAAATTTTGTGTTCCAGGAATGAATCAGGACACTGATATTACATTGGGTTCCTTAGGTGGCAGGAATTTATTAGGCATAAAAGTACTAGCTGTTCAAAGGAAGTAAAAGATTCTCTATTGTTAAATCAACATTCAGTTGCTGTTGAAAATGCTTTTTATATTATTATATTTTTCACTTACATGAACCAACATTAATAATTGGAGGATTTTTTGCATTGTAGTCTGTATTGCTTCAATAATTCAAGTTGTATTTCTAGATGTTTATGTTAATAAAACCTATATATTTCAGAGCTAGACCAATATGTATCCCTATATTTATTTATTGTCAATTTGTAAGTGATTGGTGCAAATTAACCCTGACACATTTGCAGAGAATGTATAGGGCATATTTTTGAGAATATCTTTATCTTCATGTATGCTGAGGTGTTATTGCTTTCTTATGATAATATTACCCCAGTTACCATGTGCTTGTAGTTTAAAGTATCACATCATAGTGCATTTATTTTGTTAGTACTGCTGAGCTTAGACACTTTCTGAATAAGATTAACAAGAATTTTGCACTGAAAGACTGGTTTTGTTATGAGATCATTATCAAACTCTGTTCTCTGCAACATATAGTCAGTAGATTTATGTGGAGATTAATTTAAAAATAGGTCCTGGTTTTGTCCTCCTTTGTAATTCCTTTCCCCATTTTTATCATGTTTAGCCACCTTCTTTCTGCTCTCTGACAGTGGTATATGACCATGATAAGTTGATGGCGTTCCACGCAACCTGAGGCACATACCTTGTAATTTCTTCAAGCACTGAACACCTGACCTACATTCTTAAGGAACCAGGAAGGTCCATATATTATCTTATTATTCTCTGTGTAATTGGATAGTAGCTGAACAGCTACAGCAAGAAATCCAAGACTAAACACTGAACCAGTGCCTTTCATAGTTTCTTAATACCGTATTTCAATATTTAAATAATCTTGTCATCTGATTAGTTACTCTTTATGAGTTTGTAAGCACATTATTTATCTGATTCTATTTATCATAGGTAGGAGTAACAGATTTGTAATTTTCTTGCTACATTTTAACAGTGTGTCTAGAGAACTGTGGAATTGGATTAATATTTCCTGTCCAGAAAGACTTTAAAGAAAGGAGGCATTTCTTTTGGAGTGACCTACGTACATGTGTATACACACGGAAAATAAAAGTGGCAGAGCGCTGTGGAAGAAAAGCCTGAATATAGTCACAATATAATCTTTTTTTGTTTTGTTTTGTTTTTGTTTTTCATTTCTCCTCCATAGAACACTCACATCAAATCTGTAGAAGTATTATTCTTTCAAATCAAATCTGCAAAAAATCTGCAGCAGAGGAGAAGGTATGAGCAATAAAATATAATTTCAGGAGGAGGGTCACAGTGCAAGTGCTCACATATGTTTTTCATACAAATGTACAATACACAATCTTGTTTAATCTCATGGGTTTTGTGGGTTTTTTTAATTATTTGGGGGTTTTTTTGTGTGTGGGAGTGTTTGTTTGCTTTTAAATAGAGAGTATATTTATGAAATATCTTCATTATGTTGTAAAATAGACAAAAAGGCCGTAAGACTGATCTTCCTTTGCAGTAGGTTTAAATGAGGACTACTGCTTCTGTGGAATCACCATTCATTTCTAAGTACACAAAATAATTCACACAATGAAATACATCTGTAACATTTCCACATTCTGAATGCTGTAATAAAGAGATGTTGTAAAGACAAATTAACCTTAATACAAATATTAATTCATACCAAATAAATAATTTCTATTTTTGGTCTATACAAGTTTTAAAAGTCGATTGTTCCTAGGTCACTTTGAAAATAATGATTCCTTTTGATTGCCATGGAAAGTACAGCAGATACAAAGAGCACAATAACACTATTTGTGTTACAAATTCTCAGCCTCAAAGCACTATTTTTTTCAGCATAGTCACAATCATTAGCTGTGCATTTTTACCAGCAATGAACAAGAGCTTGCATGCTGCGCTCATAAAAATCTGCACCAGCCGAGGTGATCAACTGTTGCTATCTCCATTGCTGAAATGCACCAGCCACTGCCTCACTGTGCTTCACATTTACTGTTGGGTCTCCATAAACATTCAGCAAGTATCAGTGAATGTCAGTGGGTGCCATTTTTTTCTCATGGAGGAATTCAATGACACCCCTTTGCTTCATAAGCACTTCCATGTCAGACATCATTTTTTCAGACTGCCCCTCTGCTGCCATCTGTCTCATGGAAACAAAATGTAACAGAATATTGATGGGAAGGGTCAACTTCTACTGCCAGACCACCAACATCCACCTCAGATGTTTTGGGCTGATATAATAAAATAGGAGGTATTATTTTTGGAGCGGCCCTTGTGATAATCAGATCTTGCTGGTTTTCACTTTCAGTGATGCCTTTGAAAGTCCTGTGCCAAAAGAACACCTGAAAAATTTCCTCTTTGCTTTGCAATCAACCCAGCCATTCCATTCTTGTATCTTAAGCATCCTGACTGTCCACAGAACAAAGATGTTCAATGTCATGTCATTGCAAACATTGCTATCCTACCTTGACTCTATGCACAAGCAAATAATTAGACTGCAGGTGACAGTTACTACAAAATAGCAAATCATAAAATATCTATTTACCTTTACTGTTTTACTTTTGGCTTTCCACTTAGAATGAGGTGATAGCTAAAATGAATAAATATAAAATTTAATAGTAAATAATTACTTGGGGGAGGGTCTCTGTGAAGTGACTGATAGATAACAAATACTTAAGTGGAGCTATGCAGTTCTAATAAAAAACAGCTGATATGGGATGTTTCTTCTGTGATGTGATTGAAGACGCACTTCAGAGAAATTTTGAAGAGGTGCACAGGGACTTAAGCTGTGTGCCTCTCATTAATGTCAATAACAGTTGAACAGTCAGATCACAGTGTACCACTTTGGAATGTAATTTTGCTTCAGTAATGGTTTACATAGTATTTTAAATTGTTTTCAGAACTAAGCACTTCAAAGGAAACATTTTATGCAAATTTGGTTCTTCAAAATGGTAGTTGAAATTTTCAAGTTTGCATATAAATAATTATTTTCCTAAATTCATGCTGTTGTTCTAAAATCCAAAATGTTAAGACTGCTGAACAACATCTTTCTCAGATGAAATCAGTGCAAACTGTATTGTTGACAGAGTTCATTAAAAAGTAGTGCAAAACGTTTATTTTTACTGGAAAATATTGAGTCTAAATGAGGACACAGGAAATATAAAATGCACAGAATGATGATAAACAGGGTTGAATGGAGGAGATCTCCTTCCCTGTCCTCTCTACTACTGTCACTTCTTACTGTTTTCCAGTGCTGTGGTTTGGAACATTTCAGTTTTGAATGGAACACCTAATGAGCATCCAAATGGAAAAAGATACTTGAATAAAGAGAAGCTTTTTTAGTTTCATACAGTGTGCATGGATGTAGTGATACTGACTGGATAGTAATTGCTCATAGAGGAGTTACTGACCCACATCTCGGCTAACATATCAGTCAGGGTATTTAACTTTCAACATTTTGATTATAGGGGAAATAAAAACCAAAAAACAAAAAAACAGCAGCATCCAAACATTTATAATCATACTCTTGTTTCTCTACATTCTGTTCTCTAATTATTATTTTTTTCTTTTTACATCTTTTTGGCTGTTTTTATACAAATCTCATGGAGAGATAAGAATACAACAATAATTAAAATATTCCCCATTTCTGTTCAATAGAATAATGAAAGGCTGTAAAATGCTTCAGAAATTAGAAGGGTTGTATCAGTGCTGCCTAGTACTTCAAAGTAGGATAGAAGCTTTGACTTTTTGGCAATTCTTTGGAATATCTTGGGAAAGTTTAGATTGAAAGAGACAAAAATGTGGAAGCTATGATCTCTGCTTGGCCTCAGCTAGACAATCTGTCTGCAACCAACCATCTGATACTATCAGTCTCCCAGGCAACCAAATCCTGTTTTCAGAGGATGATCACTTGTGTTACTATTGCCTTTTTGAATCAATTCCATCCTTGACTGCTCAGTGTGCCTTTTAGGTACAGTTGTAATCACTCATTACATTCCTCCCTTGACACACTGTTGATCATCCCTGATTTCTGCTTCCAGCTCTGGCTTGGATTTACTCCAGTTTGTTCTACTTTAAAAGGTTTTATTTATAGAATTTATAGTAAATATAAACTCTCTAGTTTCCTCTGTGTTAATAAATTCCTGATTCTGCTGTCACTTGGAACATATGACTTACCTAATGACCCTTTGTGCACAGGTAATCATATTGCAAGCTGAAATAAACTTGAGTTAAAAAGCCTAGTAGTTGACACTTATACTATCATAATTAGATATTAGAATGTTACTTATGAGTACTTAGAAAGAAACTGTAAATACTCATATGATGCATACATATATGTACATGTGTGTTACACATCTTAGTATATATGTATGTACGTATGTCTCATTCTATCTGTTTACTTTTGTAACACTGTGATGTGAATTGAATGCCAAAGGAACCTGAAAAATCTTGGAACCTTATTGTATACATGACCAAATGTGCATTAAGACTATTTCAAATCACATTTAGAATAAAACTTGTAAAATATCGTGTTGGATTTCTTGTGTCTGTTTTGTTGTTGTTGTTGTTGCTGTTAACTGGTTGATTGACTGGTTAGTTGGTTGGTTGGTTGTTTTTTTAAATGTTAATTTGCAGATGTAAGGAGGGTTTTGCCAGTGATGGAGCACCTGTGATCCATGGAAGCTAGTAGCAGGTCCTCACAGTACTCTATATGAACATTTCTGAGTGGAAGAATAACTGCTGCTGAGCTGTTTCTATCTCTGACTTACTGTTTTCCATTTGCTTCATCAAAGGTAAGGACAGAAGAGTAAGGAAGAAGGTCATATGGATTATAAAGTTCAAGGAAATATGATCTACTTGAACAACTTAATATAAAAGTTAATACAGAGAGGTGTTGTCTCAGTATGTTAATTTGATTTTTTTTCATTTGTTTAGTTCATTTCTTATTAAAATTATAGTTAGAATTGTTTAGTTTACTTGTTTTTTTTTCTTTTTGGTTCAACTGCCTTGTATCCATTTTGACTATGATAGTTTCATTTTTGCTGTTTTTCCCAGGAGCTATTGTTTTCACAAATTGTGATAAAAATTATTTGAGAAACACTTAAATCTAGATGGAATAGATGAAATACTGTTGTAGCATAAACAAATGAGCTGCAGACTTACTGTATCTCAAATTGCAAATGAATATAAACCAGTGAATCCATTATTTTCAGATTGAAGAAAAACATTAGAGAAAATCCAAGATGTTAATTGACTTCCTTTGGATTGAGTATTGTAATATAATAGGTGCTATATTCTCATGCTGTATAAATGGTAATAATGAATCCAGACTGTTTAGATTTCATATTTGTGTACTATGCTTGACAAATGATATTGACAACATATTTTCATACTGATAAATTGAGATTTCTTTATATTACAAATAAAAAATAAAGGAAAAAAACATTATTCTTAGACATTCATGGAAGTATCTGATTTCAGAAGAATTGAACAAATTATTAACAAATATATTAACAGATCTTCCAAGGTACTGTGGTTAACATAGTAGAACTATTGCAAAGATTCACTTTATTTTTCACGAGTGCCAAGTTGCATGCTACGTTAGGAGAATGTAGAATAATTTGTGAAGGATACAGTGTGTTTCAAAATAATGAAAATATTCATTTTATTCATTTAGCAAAATGTAAACACAATTATCTAATTCATGGAGCAGTGAAGACAGTACGTTTTATTACAACAGCTTCCGACCTGAAGCAAATAAGTACACAAGTTGCAACTCTGAATTTATGCAGGATTGGGTGCTACAGTTGAATGCCCATAATTCTGTGCTGCCGATTACAATTTATCCTAGGATACAGAAAATCAAGAGGCATCACTCAATTATTTTTAGTGGTCCTGAGAAACTGGGGAGGTCTCAGTTGACCAGAAGCTGGCAAAGGTAGTCCTAGTCTTCAGGAAGGGTAAGAAAGAAAATCCCACTAATTACAGACCTATCAGTGGCCCATCACAATTATGAAGAAGGTAATTCTGGAAGTTACTGAAAAATACCCAAAAGACAACACAGTCATTGGTCAGAGCCAAGACAAGTTCATGAGGGGAAAGTCCTACTTAATGACATTATTTTCCTTTTATGACAAGGTTACCCATCTAGTAGACCAAGGGAAGCCAACTGATGTTTTTGGATTTCAGCAAAACTTCCAATTCTGTTTCTCACAGTTTCCTTCTGGACAAAAAGTCCAGCATACAGTTATGCATGTATTTAAGACAAAGGGTAAAAAATTCCTTCAAATCGTTATAGTAAATGGACTTACATCAGTCCATTACTGGCATCTAGTCAGTAGTGGAATTCCCCAGGGCTCAGTTTTAAAGGCAGTTCTTAATGCTTTTGTAAGTGAACTGGCTGTCGGATTCAAATACGTATACATAGATTTCTCCAAAAATAATGCTTCCTTTTTATTTTCATGGAAAGTACGACAGGTACAAAGAGCACAATAACACTATTTGATAGAGAAAATTCTCAGCTATAAACATTGTTTTTCAATGTAGGCAGCTCCATTAGCTATGTAGTTTCCCCACCAGTGAACAAGAGCCTGCATGCTGCACTTTATAGAAATCTACACCAGTGGAAATGACCCACTGTTGCTATTGCTACTGCTGAAAAACACCACCCAACGCCTCACAGTGCTCACATCCACTGTTTGGTCTCCATAAATGTGCAGCAATTGCTGAGGAGGAGAAATTCAGTGACGTGCTTCATACGCACTTCTATGCCAGACACCATTTTTCAGACTGCCCTTCTGCTGCCATCTATCACACAGCAACAGAATGTAATGGGATATCGGCAGAAAGGTTCAATCTCTACTGCTTTACCACCAACATTCATCTCTGACATTATGGTTCAGCATAATAAAATAGGAGGCATTACTTTTGGAGCAGCCATCATAAGTAACTTTGAAGATGATACTAAATGGGGAGAAGCTGTTGACTCCCTCAAGGGTGTAAGGGCCTTACAATGAGATCTTGTCAAATTAGAATTTTAGTCTTCGCCAACTACATGAAGTTTACCAAGAGCATGTGCAGGAGATGGAACTGTGGATGTATGCACAGACTGGGGTGTGAGAGGCTGGAGAGCAGCTCCATGGAGAGGGATTTGTCTGGAGATTGTTTCTGATGGCAAGTTGAATGTGGTCAGCGTCGTGCCCTGTCAGCTAGAAGGGCTAATCATACCCTGGAGTGCATCAGACACAGCACTGCTTGCTGGTCAAGGGAAGGAATTATTTACTTGCGCCAGTGTGGCCTAACCTAGAATACTGTGTGCAGTCTTGGGTGCTAGAAGGTCTGGAGGGGGATAATATATGAGCAGTCTCTGTTGTTACTTTGTTTGTTCAGCCTTGAGAAGAGGAGATTGAGGAGTGACATCTTTGCTGTCTACAGCTTCTTTATGATGGGGACCACAGAGGCAGGCGCAAATCTCTCTACTGACTGTGATAGGACACAAGGGAACAGTGTGAAGTTGCATCAGAGGAGGGTCAGGCTGGGTGTTAGGAAAAGGTTCTTCATCATGATATTGGTTGGACACTGGAACAGGCTCCCCAGATTAGGGCACCAAGTCTGCCAGAGTTCCAGAAGCATTTGACAATACTCTTAGACATATGGTTTAATTTTTAGGTAGTTCTTTGTGGGGCTGAATATTTCTGCAGATGAATATTTCTAACATTTAATGTTTTTAATTCCCTTTAGAAGTTAGGAAAACTGTTTTTAATGTTCTTATGAACAACTAAAAATGAGGAAAAAAATGAAAGAAAGTCAGGTCAAAAATGAATTGCTGATATATCATCTGGTAAGCGATTAGTTTAATTTGCAGATTTGCACTATTCCAAATATTAAGCAGCTTGAAACAATTTGTTTTGGTATTGTTGACAAGATCATAGTGTAGTATTCCATGTTCTGAAGACCAGGAAATGTAACAAATAACAATGGTGGCTCTAGCATCTTTACTGAATCACTAAGTTTTTCTGAAACTGATGCAAAATTTTATACTGCAGAGGTTAATATGAATATTATTAAGAGAAGCCATTGAAATTATTTCTGCTCTCCCATTCAGCAGTTCTGTGTTGCCTTCAGATTAATATTTTTAACTATGCAACTGTTGAAATTGATTCAGATCTGTGTTATATTTCTAGATAAAATCAAAGTATAAATTGTGAAGGTATTATTTTTAAAGAAATAAAATAACTTTATTTTTTTAAAAAAATTAAATACTAGTGGAAATTGGTCCTATATTTCATGTAATTACGTAGTCTTAAAAATTAGAAAATTCAGTTTTCTGTGATAAGTGTATTTTATTGTGTAAATTCAAGGGAAATATTTAAACATAATAATCTACATAGCAGGTGAATTTACTATGCTTTAGGCAACGTATACAATGGGAAGGAATGATGTATTCACTGTTGGCTTTAGCTGTACTTACCAATGAAAGCATCATATAAAAGCTCAGCGTATTTCTACACAGTGTTGTTCTTCCATGTTTTCCAATTACATGGGCATATCAGAGTAAATTTTACTCTTTATATATGTATATGAACTTATTGCAGTAAATTATCAATATGTGAATTGGTTTACCTCCATTAGCAAGTTGGTTACCTGCTAGACCTTCTAGACCCTAGATAACCATGATGCTTGTACCCAAGGCTACTCTGTAGAATGAAAAACATCATATGGGGATATGTTCTTCAAAAGTACTCTCTTGATCTGAACTAAGGTAGAACATGAACATCTCAGTTTAGTTTGCTTTTGATCTGTTTTCTGGAGTAATCAACAGTGTCTGAGGCAAATACACATACAGTCTGAATATAATTCACTACTGACAATCCTTAACAGCAGTAAGAATCAGATGGCAACAAGCTACTCTTTTTCTCCATCTTATCCAGACCCTCAAAACCTATCCTACAAGCCTTGGATCCTTTTGTACTTCCATATTTTCTCATGCAGTTCCCCAGAGCAAGAAATCCATACTACAAAACAAAACAAATAAACGAAAATAAAAGAAAGAAAACCTAACTTCTTTAGTGAGTGATACATAATCAAAATGGCATTTCAGGATTTTAGCACAAATGTACAACTGTTAGAAAGTGAACCGGATTTTTACAAATTGCCTTTAGTGTGAGAGCTTAGAAAAGCTTTATTTCTAACTACAGGGCAGTAATAACCATTGAGGAATAAATTTAACTACTTCAGCATACATTTGACTTTACAAATTCATATATATATTTCTCAATTGATCTGGATTCTCCTTATAACTGACTAGTAGGAAACATACGTGTTGTGTCAGTATTTGGTGATGTTTAATGTTCTAACACCAACAGTAGCATATTAACTATCACAAAGTAAACAACTATCAAAACAAGAAAATGTCAGATTATTTATGCAGAACAAAGACAATTATATACTTGGTTATAAGTGCAATTTTCTTGTCCTAATAACAAAAATATGAGACAGCAATTAAAGCCTAAACTAATCCATGCTGGCATAAAATGTGCTGCATTATATAGTCTGACTTGATGAGGGAAGCTGTAGAAGACAGGAATGTACTGAACTTCTTGAAACAACTGGATGCTTATATGGATAAAAGAATATCCAAATGTATATTTGTTATTGCTGAAAAAATCTTGGAAGTGATCTGGTAGTCCCGATTCAACTAACCGATAGTCATTAGACAAAACCAGCAAAATCACGTATATCAGATGCAATTAATTAATATTTTCCTTTTGTAGAAAGGTAACAGTTTGCTATAAGCATGCTGTATTAATTACTATTGCAGACAGGATGCAGAACCAAGATAAAATCTCTAAACTACCCTTGTATTTTAAAAACAACAAAAAACACAATAGAGTTTACTTTATTGCTATCATAGTTATTATTTCCATGTGGTGTGCTACTGTGAATAAGAAAATTAACTGGCAAACAACATCCGTATGTTAGCCAGATATACTCTAAGCTGGAATAGAAGCTATTATATTAATAATGTTAAAGATTACATGAACCAGTATTTCCATCTGTATTATAGGTCAAGATAAATGTGATTATAATGGTGGGGAAAACATACTAATTTAATCCCCTTGCTTCTTTGCTGCATACATTTTATCCTCTTTGGGGGGTTCATAAAAGGAAAGCTCTATTTCACTAACTTGATATTCTTGATATCAACGTAGTGGACAAAGGGAGGTGGTAGATGTAGTTTGTCTAGATTTCAGCAAAGCTTCTCATACCTTCCCTCACAGTATTCTTCTGGACAAATTAACCAGCTGTAAGATGAACAGATACAAGGTAGACTTTGCATGCCTGTTTGTGTTTTAGAGGCTGTTGAGTAACATACTTTGGTGTCTTTGGGTCACCTCTGAATTTGTTTGAGAATTAGAATCAATCTAATTTGTTCTAGCTTTAACTATAACCTATTCTATTCTATTCTATTCTATTCTATTCTATTCTATTCTATTCTATTCTATTCTATTCTACTCTGTGAAATGGCCTAAAATACTTTCAGTGCTCTGCAGAGAGATCTCTGTTTTGTTTTGTCATCAGCAAAATCCTTTCCATGAGCAATGAACACTGCAGTATTCATTGCCAGTGGCACATATCAAAGTTTTTTTTTTTTTTTCTCTAGCCTGAAGTGCTCTTTCTAAGGCTGATCAACAGTCATCATTTTCTTTTCTGTAACTTCTTCTGTCTTGCTGTTTCATTCAGTTATGTGACAAACCCTTCTCTTGACATGACTGATGGAACTGGGCATGATGTGTCACATCATGCACAGTAATAGCTGACCAAAACAGAGATTACTTGATTTCAAAAATTACAAGCCTCTAGGCATAGACTGATGAAGAAGAAAAACATGTTTCCCTTGTTTGTAAGCTTTGCAAAATACTTTCTGGTCATGAGTTTTTGGAACTGTATTTTACAAGAGTGTTCAGGGAATGGCAGGGAATTTCTCATACTAACTTCAGTTCAATGATTATCCTAATAGAGAAGTTGTTAGGTGCCTGAATATGAATGTTATATTAAAAAGACAAATTTGGGGGATGACTCTTCCTTTTGTGAAAATTAAGATAAACTACTGCATAAGTTTTTTGTTTTTAATGAAAAATCAGTTCTCAGTGGGATTTTGAAAAGATGCTGAAATAAATATAAATTACAAAACTATTTTCTTTAGTAGATCATTTCCTTATGTAGCATTTTTAAAACTATGAGTCTAACAAAACTCTAAGGTTTAAAGACAACAAAAATATATAAATTTCTCAAAAACAGGAATAATTATCTTTTTACTTGTTTCCATTTGCCAATGCTGTTTATGCAGAATTACTTTGTTTAACAGTAACACAGTAACATTGAAATTAAAGTTTGTTTTGCTTTTATTTTTTCCTGTAGTAAACTGTATCTGTTAATATCTCATTTTTTAAATAATTTCCTGTTTTCCAAGAATAAGGTAATAACATAAATATTTATATTGTGTTATTTAATTCTATTGTCACTGTCTTTCCTCATTGGATAATGATATTTTTGCCTGTAAACCAGACTTAGGATGCCAAGGATTACCTGTGTTGAGTAAGACTGTTTATTAACAGCTTTATTTGTGGAAAATGATATGATCTGAAACTTACTGTCCCATAATATTAAAATATAAAATAAGAATATGAAAAAAACCAACATCTTGCACACTCACAATAAACATGCCTTCAGCTGCATTCATTATGTTTATTTCTATGTACAGGCAGAGTGATATGTAAATCATCTTGCTGAGGCAGCAGAGACTTCATGAACAGGGCTGTACAGAACAGGGAAAAGCTTTTCTAAGAAAGGAACAGAGTATCCTAATTATTATAACCTGCATAAATTCCTAAAAAAGCTATATATTGTGAAGTGTTTTCAGTCAGTGTGTCCTGTAAGAGATGTGAGTTATGAAATATTTTATTGCAACTTTATAACTTTATCCAGCTTCCTATGAAGGAGCATGCCTCCACATTGCATGCCGAAAGGAAGATAATTCATTCAAATTGCCTGCATTGCAGCTGAGCAACTGTTAAACTCCTCTGAAATCCTATGGCATTTAATGCTACCTCCCAGCCACGTAGAAAGCAAGTTGTCACAGGATCATATAATTCATTTCTGATGCACTGTGCTGGCAACAGAAAATTACTGACAGTACTCAGTACTGCGGTTTTTATCATTTTCTAGAACAAAAGAAACATATTTATTTATTTATTTATTTATTTATTTATTTATTTATTTATTTATTTATTCTCTCTGTCTTCAAGGGAGTTAGACAGCGACAGCTTTGTCAGCCTTTTTGGCCATGAACCTTAAAGAACTCACTCAGTTTAACAGCCTTAATATCTTTGCAGCACTATAAATAAGGATCTGTTTTCCCAAGGTAGGCAACATTACAGTAGCTGGCACAAAAGAGAAATGGAAAAAGAGAGAAAACAAACAATGATAGTTCAAACTGGGCAATCACCAGACTATCCCTTTTGACACTGAGGATGCCAGCTTGCTGTAAATTATCACTGCATTGAAGAGGATTATATTTTATATGCGCCTAGGTAGTTTAGGCAGAGAAATTGCATAGCATCTTTTCCAGAACACAAGTGACATTATTTTATCAGGTTATTATAACTTAATGAGGATAGACTTGGAGTGCAAGCTGTTGACAATTGTTCCTCTGCAGTAATTAATGTTTTAGAGTGAAATTCGTGGAGCAGATGGATAGTAAAAAGTTTTTGTATTTTCTTGCTCCATCAAAAAGGCTACTTGCTTTACAGGAAATATAAACGTCCCTCACAATCTCTTCCATTCCTGTGCTTATTTACATCCCTGTACAACATAAGGGCTGATGTGGTCAGTCTGTTCATTTTCACAATGATGCTTCAACCTTTCTCTCATGAGCAATGTTCTTTGCTTTCCAGTAGTGACTCCCCTTAGAGCAGCAGAGCTTCAGTATTGCTGCAAGGCTTCCTAACATTACAGCCCTGCAAATGTCAACTGTTGTTCCAGCGAAGCCTGCTGGCTCAGTGGTATTCGTTTGCTTGGATCTCCTCACTCTGGGCTCTTTTGAGCTTTCTCTTCTTCTCTCTGCCCTCAAGAGCATGATGTTTGGCATACTTCCCAACCCTGCAATAGTCATGCCAGAAATGGAACAATGTATTCTCAATTGAGTCGGTTCCACAAGCTCCTCAAGGGCCCTTATGAGGCCAGCAGACCATAAAGCTTTAATAATTTAGCTAGAAATATAGTCCTTATCAACGAGGAAGCAGTAACTGTGTATTTCAAGCACTTTTTCTGGATTTATAATAGTGATAAACAATTTTTTTTCTGTGTGCTAACAGAAAAGTTCAGGTTATTGCTTACATGTATTGAATTTCATGAACTTCAAACCAGATTTGGTAGTAAAGGACCTTATATAATTAAATACTAGCCTGTTAGCCTATTTATTTTAAGCTGTCAACATAGTTGTTATTCTTTTTATTCCTACAGAGACTTCTTCCAGCTTTTATGTTATATCTGTACTAAAACTAGTAAGAAATCAGAAAACAAAAAAATAAAAATCTGAAAATCAGGAATTCTAACTGGAACTTTCAGTGTCCAGAAATAATAATAATAAAAAAAAAATGAATAATTTTGCCAATTAATACTTTGTGGTATTTTTTCCCCACATTGTTCCCTCTGAATGTATCTTTTGATAAAGTTCAGGGGATGATGGTGATATGACTAACTAAATGCAGATGCCTTATTTGCAGATTTTACTGAAGTTCTGTATATTTCTAAATTAAATCAAAATAAATCCACAAGATTAAGCTCCATCTATACAAAGCACTGAGAATAAAGGAAGAGAAAAAGGACAACAAAGGAAAAGTAAGTCCAGGAAATAGATACATTTTCCACTTGACAGGCTAGACACCTGCTGTTGAAAACCAACTTTTAACAACTGCATTTGCAAACAGGAGAGAAAAATTGAATATCTCAGGTGTGAACTTTAGCCAGTGGGAAAAGGTTGTTTCAAGGGTTTATAAGGTAAAGAGAATGGTAGAGCTATGAGGGGGCGCATGGTGGGGAAAGAATCTAGGACTGCAGAAAATTGACAGAGTCCATCAAAGTTATTATAGGAGCACCACAAAAAGGAAGAAGTCTACTTCTGTGAATTAAGCACACTAGCGACAGCCTTCCGATTTGAACTGAGACTCTTGTATATAGAAGACCTAGAAATGTCAGGGCTGATATTATTTTCTATTCCAAAATTATCTTCTGGCTCTCTTCCTAGTGAGGAAAACAATCTTTGGAGAGATAAGTGTAGTAAGAGTAAGCAAATTTTAAGTTTTTATTTAGGTCCGTTCATGAACCTGCATTTCATCTGTGCAAAATTCTGTGTCTCATAATATCTGTTCATGTCACAGTAAGTGATGCAAGTGGCACTTGTCATCCGATATTTCTTCTGTAAGCCTCTCCCAAGAGACAACTTTCACTACTTTAACTGGATTTAGAAAATTGAAGGAATATGTTGGGTAGCTTGACTAGAAGTGAGTTCTACAGATTTGGACAAGTTCTGAAAAGACTTTGAGAGGTAAAGAAAAATGTCTATAAAATCAAGGATCTCAGAGTCTCTGATTGGATTGAGACACAGTCCTGTGCTGTGAGTTGCAACAAAATCTCTGTTACTACACAAAACATAAAATGAGAGCTAACAGCAATGAAATCGTCTTGTCCCAGAAGGACTACGAGGAAAATAATAATTATTTTATCTGTTTAAAGGTTAGAATCGTGGAATCATTTTGGCTAGAAAAAAACCCTTAAGATTATCGAGTCTAACTCTCAATCTAACACTACCAACTCCATCACTAAACCATGCCCCTAAGTACAAAGTTCACATTTCAAATAAGTAGCTGGCATGGTAAGAATTTTGGGGGCAATTATTCATAAAAAATAATTAAAACTAAATGCCAACATAATTTTTGAGTAAAGTAACTCTGAGCACTACTAGCAACACTCCAGGGGCGGTGAAAGCTCTCTGACAGTCTACTAGCAGTTAAACAAGGATGTTCATACTAGGAATGGATGGAACATTTCCCTCAAAATATACATCTCAACAAAAACTGAAACATTTCGGAGGTGTATTGATTTTACTGACCTTTTCAATAGGAATTATTTCAGATGTAAGATACAGTCTCAATTACTTTCAGAAAAAGAGAAATGACACACAGGCACACAGGAAAACCCTGTCTTTCTCCATTTAATGTTAGGCTTTTGGGGATGTTTATTTTGTTTAAAAAAAAGGGGGGGAGAGTGGGGGAATTGTAAGTCTGTGTTTCCATTTTAGTCTGTAATTAAATATATATATATAGCTACAAAGTATATTTTTCAGCCATTTTTATTCAGGAAGATACTATTTAGCATTGACATTTTACCCAAATGTATTTATTCGGGATGAAATAGATTTAATTTTCTTTATAACAGCACAATGATGTTCCATTTTGGATTTATAACCAAAATAGTGTTGATTACACTCATATGCTTTAGTTATTGTTGAACAGCTCTTGTATAGCACCAAAGCTTTCTCCATTTCTCACTTTGCTGCTCACCCAGTGAACAGGCTGGGAGTAGGCAAGAGGCTGGAAGGGAACATAGCTGGCATAGCTGACCCAAACTGAACAAAGGGATATTCCAAAACTGACAATACTACACTCAGCAATAAAACTGGGGGTAGTTTGACAAGGGTTGCCTTGGGGACTGGATGAGCATAGGTCAGCTGATGACAAGTGATTCCTTCTTACATCATTTCTTTTTTTAAAAAAACATTATTTACTATTATAATAATCACTATCATCATCATCATTATTACTATACTACATTGTATTAATTTTCTATATTCATATTCCTCACACACATATGCATGTGTTGACTATTATTTGGTAACCTCGAAGTTAGAAGTTGTGAAATGTTTTTAAAGTTCAGTTGATTTCAACTGATATCTTATTCCTTTTATTCCATTTTATTCCATTTATTAAATGCAGTCCAAACATCAAGTACTTGGACAGTAGAAGTTAAGAGAATCCAGATATTCATTTCTGAAAACAGAAGCTAACAGAGCAAGCTACAAGACAACAGAGCATTGCTGCTGACCTGCTGGAACTGACAGCAGCTGCTAAGAACCATTTTTCATGTGTGCTTACTATGTCAGATGCAGCTGTGTTAAATGGCTAAGGAGCTGGATTTAGGGCAAATTGCAGGCCTGCTGCTGTGCTATAAGAAGGAACAGAGGACACATTCTCAGGCAATTTGAGACGCTGTTGTTACCTCCTAACCTTGCTATCCAGAATATTCCATCTAA
Organism: Numida meleagris; assembly: GCF_002078875.1. Lineage (NCBI taxonomy): Eukaryota > Metazoa > Chordata > Aves > Galliformes > Numididae > Numida > Numida meleagris. Next base: position 124,985,261 of record NC_034409.1, read on the forward strand.
AGAAAGAATTTCTAAGCAATAGTCTGAAGAAAGAAATGCTCATATATCCCAAGTGGTACTTTTTGTTCTTGTGATAACTTCTGTGAATTTAATGATGACACAAAGAAGTTTTCCTTCCAGAGTCACAGCTAGCAGTAAGGTAAAATGCAGGAGTGTTCTGAATGTAAAACTCTAAGATTTACAGGAGCTGTAAGATCACATTATTTAGAACATGGGCCTTGGCTTGTAGTCAGGAGCTCAACGTGGGACAGTTTACAGAGATGATGGCTTTTGTTTAGTGCGGAATATCTTAAGATGTTTCTTACAGATCTTGTATTGTCTAGAAAGCTGTGCATATAAGCTTCTTGTAAGAAAGCCAATGATTCGAGCAGGCTATAAATGCAGTTTGAAGAAAGTTAAAAAACATGAAATGAATTTAATTTCAAATTACAAAGAGAGATCTTCATCCTGTATTTTCCACATGCTCACAGATGAGAGAGTGAAAAGGAAATGACTTCAAAAGAATTGTTACATGAAATCAGGACTTTTTCTCTTGGACTTTCAGTGTAATTTTTGGAAACTATCTTAATCTGGGATTCATGTTTACATTCAAATCAAATCTAGTCAACATTTTGTAGATAACACAACTGTAGGTATTCACAATAGAGCTACCCTTTAATATAAGTCCCTTTATAGCCCATGTTGGAAATCTTAGAATCATTAAGGTTGGAAATGACCTCTAAGATCATCTATTCTAACTGTGAACCCATCACCACCACACAAACTAAACCACGTCCCTAAGTGTCACGTGTACAAATTTCTTGAACACATCCAGGGGTGGTGGCACTACCACTTCTCTGGGCAGCCTGTTCCAATGCCTCACCACTCTTCTGCATGATAATTTTTTTCTAGTATCCAACCTGAACATCCCCTGGCACAACTTGAGACCATTAACACTTGTTCTATTGCTAGTTACCTGGAAAAAGAGACTACTCCTCACCTCACTACAACTTCCTTTCAAGTGGTTGCAGAGAGTGATAAGGTCTCCCCTTAGTCTCTTTCCCAGTCTAAACAATCCCAGTTCCCTCAGCCATTCTTCATAAGACTTGTTTTCCACACCCCTCATAGCTTTGCTGCCCTTCTTGGGACATGTTCCAGTGCCTCAGTGTTTTTCTTGCAATCAGGGACCCAAAACTAAACACAGTACTCAAGGTACGGCCTCACCAGTGCCAAGTACAAGTCTCTTAAAGACTTCTCCAGGCTGAACAAGCTCAGCTCCCTCAACCTTTGTTCATAAGAGGGCTGCTCTAGCCCTCTGATCATCTCTGTGGCCCTCCACTGTACCCACTCCAATCTCTCCATGGCCTGCTTATGTTGGGGGCCCAAGGCTTCAACACAGTACTCCAGATGGGGCCTCATGAGGGCAGAGTAGAGCAGGACAGTCACAACCCTTACTGTGCTGGCCACCACTCCTTTGATGCAGCCCGGAATACAGTTAACCTTCTGGGCCACAAGCTCACATTTGCTGACCAGCTTTTCATCCACCATGGCCCTGAACGTTCTCCACAGGGCAGCTATCAGCAAGTTCTTCTCCCAGTCTGTAAACATACCTGGCATCGCCCTGACCCAAGTACAACAACTTGCACTTGGATGTATTGAATCTCAATAGGTTCTCATGGGCCCACCTTTCAAGCCTGTCCACGTCCCTTTGGATGGCATCCCTTTCTTCTATTGTATTACCTGCACCACTCAGCTTAGTGTCATTCACAAACTTACTGAGGGTGCACTTGATCCCGCTGTCTATGTTGCTGATAAAGATGTTGAAGATCACCAGTCCCAAGACTGACTGCTCGGGGACACCACTTGTCACTGTCCTCCACCTGGGTATAGATCTGTTGAGCACAACTCTCTGGCTGTGACTAGCCAACCAATTCTTTCTCCACTGAATAGTCCAGTCTTCATACCCATATCTTTCCAATTTAGAGATAAGGAAGTAGTGCAGAACCATGTGAAAGGCCTTGCACATGTCCAGGTGGATTACATCAGTTGACCTTTTTTTACCAATACTGTTTTTCCATTATAGAAAGCCGCTAGCCTGGTCAGGCATGATCTGCCCTTGGTGAAGATCTGATGGCTGTCTAGGATCACATGTGCCTTAACACAGCTTCCAGGAGGATCTATTCCATGATCTTCCCAAGCACAGATGTGAGCCTAACTGGCCTGTAGTTCCCTGGGTCTTCCTTTCTCCCTTTCTTAAAAATTGGAGTGATGTTTCCCTTACTTCAGTCACTGGGGACTTCACCTGACAGCCATGACTTTTCAAATATGATGGAGAGTGGCTTGGTAACCACATCATCCAGTTCCTTCAGGACCGTGGGATGCACGTCATCTGGCTCCATAGACTTGTACACACTTTACAGTGAGAGACTTGGCTGCTCTGACCCTTGCCTAGAGGTTCAGGGTCATGGGAAGCCTGAATTTCAGTGAAAACTGAGGCAAAGAGCTTGTTGAGTACCTCAGTCTTCTCCATATATGTTGAACTCAGTTATCCCTTGTCATTTATCAGTGGGGGTACACACTCCTTTGCCTATCTCTTCTGACCAATGTACCTGAAGAACTCCTTCTTGTTATTTTTCACATCCCTCACCAGGTTCAGTTTTGTCTGTGCCTTGACTTTCTTGATTCCTTCTTTGCATGTCTAAATGGCAATTCTGTATTCTTCCCAGGTTATGCATCCCTGTTTCCACTGCCTGTATTTTTCCTCCTTTTCCTTCAGTTTGACCAGCAGGTCCTTGCACAGTCATGCTGGTTTCCTACCTCTTCTGCTGGATTTCTTATGCTGGGAGATGAAGAGCTCTTGTGCTCTCAGAAAGATGTCCTTAAGGACCTGCCTGCTCTGCTCCGTTCCTTTGTCCCTAAGGACAGTTTTCTATGGGATTCTATCCAATAGTTCTTTAAACAGCTAGAATTTTGGTCTCCTGAAGTTCAGGGTCCTGACTCTGCTTTTTTTGCCGGGCCTATAATCCTCAAGATCACAAACTCAGCCAGGGCATAGACAATACAGCCCAAAGTGCCTCCAATTTTAACTTCTTTACTAACTTCTTTTCTTTTCTTTTCTTTTCTTTTCTTTTCTTTTCTTTTCTTTTCTTTTCTTTTCTTTTCTTTTCTTTTCTTTTCTTTTCTTTTCTTTTNTTCTTTTCTTTTCTTTTCTTTTCTTTTCTTTTCTTTTCTTTTCTTTTCTTTTCTTTTCTTTTCTTTTCTTTTCTTTTCTTTTCTTTTCTTTTCATGAAATGTGCCATACAAATTTTCTTCTCTAAAGAAAATCCAAATCTGATCAAATTCTAGTAACTGATTTTTGAGAGTTTTGTGATTTTTCAAATTAAAAACGCTCAGAAGCCCTTAAAAAATCTTAACAGTTGATTTATCTGATACTCTAAACATTTTGTGTGTCCAAAGAAATACTACAAAATCCAATAAAAATAAAAACCAATCATCTGCCTTTGGTGAAAAAATTGTCATCTCCATCCATGGTATTAGAAAGATGTGGTAGACCTGATGTTTTGTAAAGTATAGGTGATATTAAATGTCTGTTTCCTGTCCCTGTCTCAACATTTATTGATATTTACGTCCTTGGAAGCAGAAAATGGTAAAGATTTTATAGAACAGAGATAAATTCTAAATCTCTCCCTTTTTTTCCCCTGATAGATCATGAAAGATATCCCAATAATCAAATAACTCTGCGTATGTCAGTTCATTCTGCATATATCTGCTCATTCTGCATAAAAAATATTTAGCCCAACAGAAGAGACACATCAAATAATTTGATTTCTCCATATGTTAAAATTTGTGCAACATGTTTCTCAGTAGAAATCACAGTGAGATAGAATGGCTTTTGTTGGAAGGGACCTTTAAAGATCATCTAATTCAACCACCCTGCCATGGGCAGGAACATCTTCCACTAGATCAGGATACTCAAAGTTCCATCTAATTCAACTTTGAACACTTCCAGTAATGGGACATCTAAAATTTCTCTGGGAAATCTGTTCCAGTGTCTCACCATTCTCTTATATCCAATCTAAATCTACCCTCTTCCAGTTTAAAACCATTGCCCTTGTCGTGTCATTGCAAGCCCTGGTAATAATTTAATAGGTTTTGAAATCACTTTTTTTTCCCCAATTCAATAACATATAAAACTTATGCAGAACTACTTTGAGATGTATTACCTGACTAGATTTACTTTTGTTGAAACAGTAATCTAAAATTGTTAATCTTTTTTTTTAATTACTATAAAAAATTAAATATGTAGGCATAACTTTTTAAATAGAGATTTTATTTTCTTTTGATAAAGTCATTCATATCATGCATCGGAGGTGAGACCAATAAAATAGAAAATACTGATAATTTCAATATCTAAATATAGTGCATCAAGAAATATTTTTTGCTTCAGGTTACTGTCATTTAATTATGAATTATAGAAAGAAAATATAACTTGCTGCAGCAGTATAAGAAGCAGTAACATTTCATGTATAAAAATAATTTGAGACCCCTGCTCTGTATTATTTGCAGTTATTTCTAATTATGCTGATAGAGTTATATATATGCAGGAATAGAGACGAAAATACGTAGGTCGCTCTGAAATTAATGCCTCTTCTTTATTTCCATGGAAAGCACAACTGATACAAAGTGTGCAATAACACTATTTGATAGTGCAAATTCTCAGCTACAGAAAACTTTTTCATGTAGTCACCACCATTAGCTATGCATTTTCGCTGTGATGAACAAGAACCTGCATGACACCTCCCATCCTTGGAGGCATTCATGGTGAGGCTGGATGGGGTCTTGGGCAGCCTGATCTAGTGGGTTACAACCATGGCCACAGCAGTGGGAGATGGAACAGGATGGGCTTCAATGTCCCCTCCAACCTAAGCCATTCTATGATTTAATGATTCTATTATTCTATGACATCGGAAAAATCTGCACCAGTGCAGGTGACACGCTGCCACTCTTACCACTGCTGAAATGCAGCACCTGCCACCTCAGTGTGCCCACATCCAATGTTTGGTCTCCAATAAACATTCAGCAATTGTCGATGAATGCCAGTGGGTGCAATTTTTCCTAATGAAGGAATTCAGTGACACACCTTTGCTTCATTTGCACTTCCACATCAGACACCATTTTGTCAGACTACCCCTCTACTGCCATCTGTTGGACAGCAAAAAAATGTAACAATATTGGCAGTAAGGTTCAACCTCTACTACCATATCACCACCATCTGCGTAACAACTAATCAACTAACATAATAAAATAGGAGGCATTACTTCCAGAGCAGCTCTCATAAAAGAAGTGCAGACCTTGCTATTTCTTATTCAAAAAAATCGTAAAATAACTTACAGTCGCAAGTCCTGCTAATGTCAAACTCAGCTCCTCCCTTTCAAATTAAAAAGTCTGCATAAAGGAAACAAAAGGAAACTATTTGAACGAAACTGTGCAGTCTAGCGACCATGGAGCTCTGCATTTATCTCTACTTTATATGTCCACTCTAATCTTTACTTGTTTGTTCCCAGAACCATTCCCGTCTCCTGTTAGCTTTCTGCTCTGTTTCCTTTCAGACTGAAAATTCATTTTCTAATGCCTGTTAAAAGTGAGTAGGAATTAGTTATGCATAATATTTATCATATTCACTCCTCAAAACACTATTTACTCATTTTTTCATAAGAAGTATGTAATCTTTTCCATTATAAGGTGAGGAAGAAAAAAGAAAGAACTAAACAGAGACTGAGATAGAAATAGTTAATATTAGTAGCAACTTAAAAGCTGATTTATGCCAATAGTTTACTTTGACAAGTGCTATAGATTAGTTTTTTTGGTTGACATAACAGATACCATAAACATAGCTGAAATTAAAGGATATTGAAGGAAAATTGAAGTATATGTTGGAATTCACATGGAACTTAACTGCCGGTTTCTAAAGAGTAGCCTTCACAACCTTCCCTAAGTAGTCTTTGAAGCATTATTTTATTTTTTTAATGTCACAACTTGCTTTTTTATTTATTGTTATTATTAAATGCTAGTCAAATATGGAAATTAAGTTCTTCTCTTGTTGTTACTGAGACCTACATATACATGTGTATCCCCTAGGAGTTGTTGATTAACTTCTTTTGTTAATATGTATATATGTAGCTAGTATTTTTTTTTTATGTTATGTATTTATTTTATTTTGATTTGAGCCATTGTTTGAATCCTCCAAGAGACAGAAACTACGGAGAAGGACACTTCCACCCTGGAGACATTCAAGGACAGGCTGGATGGGGCTTTGAGTAGCCTGGTCTAGGGGGAGATGTTTCTGCCTATAGCAAGGGAACAGGAAATAGATGATCTTAAAGGTCCCTTCCAACCCAAACCATTCTGTGATTCTATGATGCCATGATCTAGTCCAACTCTTCTGCTCAAGCAGGGACATGTAGAACAAGTTGCCTGGGTCCATACCTGGGCAGCTTTTGAATATCTCCAAGGAGGGCAACCTGTACCAGTGCTTGGTCACTCTTGCAGTAAAGTATTCCTGACATTCAGACAGAATCTCCTGTGTTTTAGTTTGTGCCTGTTGCCTCGTTCTGTCACTGGATACCACTGTGCAGTCTGTCTCCATCAGCTTTGTTCCCCACTTTGCGTATTTAGGCTGAACAGTCCCAACTCTCTCAGCCTTTCCTCAAATGTTGGATGTTCCAGTTCCCTAATCATTTTCTGTGGCCCTACACTGGACTCTCTCTAGTGTGTCCACATCCCATTGATTCTCGGAATAGAAGGAATATTCATAGATTTTCTTCAATATAAAGAGGAATGTATATATTTTTTCTTTGTTTGCTTTTTTTCTTTTTGTTGTTGTTGTTTTTGTTTAAAAACCCCAATAGTTAAAGTGCAGAGCTTCTTCAAATCTGGATGCAGATTATTATGAGGAGGAACTCTCTCCTTCAAGACATCTTCCATTATAATAGACACTGCATGGTAACTTTTGTTTTCAAAAGTTATTCTCTGACTATTGCAGTAGTGAAGAGGGGAAAAAAAGGGAATTTTTGTGTTGAATTTAGCCAGGGTTTTGGTGGGATTATAGGGGGTAAAAAAGGACTGATGTGATTTCAGGAAAAAAAAAAAGGTTCCTTTTCTTCTCTAAGCTTTCTTAAAAGCTTAGGTTATGCAAGTAAATAACAAAATCATACTTTTATGGATGGGGTCATCACTCTGAGTGAGAAGAAACACATTCACATAGAAAAAAAGATATTGCTGCTTTTCCACTAGTAGAAATTGGAACTGTGAAACCATCGATAACTTTAAATGACACGGTGTTTGTGTTTTATCAAGTGATCTTTGCTCCCAAATATTTGTTACATGGATAAATGTTCTAAAATCTTCAATAGATGATGTAACTCCACCATCATATATATATATATTTAATGCTGTTTTTTTCATAGATGTTATACTGGGGATAACAGGGTCCATTTCTGCCAGACCTTCAAAAAACCTTTCTCTCTCTCGTTCTCTCTCTTTTTTTTTTTTTTTTTTGACATTCTTTCTTTGTAGTGACACATAGTAATAGCAGCAACATAACACAACTGAGGTTTAAGGAACAATATCATATGAAACAAGGCTGTATATTGTTAGAGAATACTAATGAGGAAATAACATTCAGTAAATTTGGCTTGGAAAATTAGGTGGTGGAAATGACTTTATTTTGCAGAGAATTTTGCTCCAAAAGCTTTCATTTTTGGCTTAAATAGTTATATGTTAGTCCCTGAAATCTTGGAAACAACCATTATTATTCTAATATTGAACAACCTATGCTGCTTTTGTTTGGTGTACTGTTCTTTGAAATCTGCATTGCCTTACTTAGACATACAAATATACTTGCAAAAACACATACTTTCACATACTAGACTTCCATAAACTTTTGCATTGAGACTTCCCAAAATCCAAACACATTTAAACTGTCACAGATTATCACGTTTGCTTTGTACACAAGGTATACAGGCAAGCAAGCATGTCTAGAAAATGTTATCTTTCTGACATGCTTTGTTGTTTCTTTGCCTTCATAGATTATAGTTTTATTACATTTCTCTTTACGAAAAATTTGTCATTTTCCTTGTTTCATATGCAATTGATCATCACACTCTTTCATCCAGTTAGACAAAATTATTTAAATCTTATATTTACTTCCTGTTGTCTATAACAACCCATATCCCTGAGACAGATTTCTTCAGTATTGATTGTCTTTCTCTGATAACCTTCTATTTCCCTCCTGTGTCCATTGTAGATTAAGCTGTCATTTCTGTGGTTTAATATTTTTTATATTTTGACATGTAGCAAATTACCTTGTCTTAAGTTTATTGAGTTGTCTTAAGTTTATTGACTTGTTCACTTTCTTTAATCTTTTCCATCAGAACTGAAATTAATTTGGTCTTTGTCCATCTTTGACATCTGAATGTTATGGTAAATAAAAAGTAGCACATTTGCATATTTTTGTGTGTATTGTATTCACCTTGCAGCTTTTAAGATGAGTAGTACACAGGTTTATATTTTAAATAGAGAGGTGCATGTATTTTCCAGTTTTTCATGTCACAGTTTCACTGTGTTGAGAATCCTGCTTTAGTAATAAACAACAAATATTTCAGTGATAACAGAGATACTTTTATATTATATTTATATTTATATTATATTTATTTTATATTTAATAAATATATATAAATAAATAAATATATATAAATAATATATAATACTGTCATGGTTTTATGATTTTCGGTTATTGGTATTCCACATCATAACATCATGTAGTGAATGTACCTGGTTCTCAGAAGAGAAGGACTACTACAGTCCCCACGGCACTTTGCTCCTCTGTTACCATTTTCCAGCCGGAGGGAAAAGATAAAAGCTCGCAGTATAAAAACTTGCAGATCACGAGACCTCGTCCCTTTTTTCCGCCGTCTCTCGTCTTGGCAGCACCTCGCTCCCCAGCCGTCTTATCGTCGGTAGTAGAGTAAGGCCTACCTTGATTTTGGGACATTCTCTCTCTCTGTGTTGGATTTATCAGCTTAAATTGTAATTATATTGTATTATAGTGTGTTGTTTTGCATTCCGATATTTTATTTAGTAAATTAGTTTGTTTCTCCTCAGATTGTTGCCGCTGTTCTTTGCTCTCAGGGCCATCTCCCTACCCTTTTCCCCTTTCCCCTTTTCCCGGGACGTGGGCCCTTGGGTCCCCCGTCCCCTTTGTCACGGAATCGGGCCTAACGCCCGTAAACCGTCGACAAATACATATATAATATATATATATATATATAAATAATATATATATATATTTATATTATATTTATTTTATATTATTTATATTATATATATTATATTTATTAATATACATTTACTTAATAAAAATATAAAAATAAAAAAATTAATTGAGTTCATGGAGAAGAAAAATATTAAAAATTAATAATGATTTTGGATTCATTTAGAATGAAATGCATTGTAATTTTTCACTTTTATTTGGTTAAGTAACTTCACAGTGAATAAGTAACAGCTGAGATAGAGAGAAAGCAACAGATCTAGTTTTACAGCTATCTCTCAGAACCCAATCCTAGTGAGAAACTGAAACTAAACATGGGTTACTGATTTTTCAAAATCTAATATGCTCTGCTGTATATGAAAGTGTAAGTTTCATAGAGAGAAATAAGTTAACACATCTAGTAAGTGACCCACGAGAGCAAGATGAATCTAAGAACCTGTGAATCTCATCCCTCTAAAGATAACACAGGGAACAGAAATAGTCTCTCTCTTTGTTTCATCTGGGATAGTTAATTTTCTTCATAGTAGCTGGTATGATGCTGTGTTTTGGATTTAGGATGAAAATATGTTGATGACACACTGATGTTTTAGTTCTTGCTGATCAGTGCTTACACTAAATCCAAGACTTTTCAGCCTTTCATGTTGCCTGTTCCCGGAGGAGCTGGGGGTGCACAAAAAGCTGAGAGGGTACAGAACCAAGACACTTGACTGAAACTGCTCGAAAGGATAACTTGTACCGTATGGCATCATGCTGACAATTAAACTTGGGGGAATCAGCTAGGGGGCTGCCACTACTCAGGGACAGGTTGGGCATCAGTCAACTGGTGGTAAGCAATTTTGTTGTGCATCGCTTGTTTTATTCTTCCTTCTCTTTCTCTCTCTCCCTCTTTCTTTCTTTCTCTCTCTCCCTCTTTCTTTCTTTCTTTCTTTCTTTCTTTCTTTCTTTCTTTCTTTCTTTCTTTCTTTCTTTCTTTCTTTCTTTCTTTACTTTTCTTTTCTTTTCTTTTCTTTTCNTTTCTTTTCTTTTCCTTTCTTTTCTTTTCCTTTCTTTTCTTTTCTTTTCCTCTCTTTTCTTCCTTTTTTATTAAATTGTCCTTGTGCTAACCTACACTTTTAGCAGTTCTCTCTACCATCTCACTGAGAGTGGGAGGGGAGCAGTGAGCAAACTGCTGTGCTGAGCTTTCCTACCAGTTTAAACCACAACACTCTCAAACACTGGAAAAACAGTTGTGCCTTCCAGGACCAACAACTGGTGAAATGCCTCTCCACAACAGAACTACTGTCATGTTGAGAAAAAATTTCAAACTGTTCAGACAGCTTTATTTACAGTGGAGTTATTGAGTAGCTGGGAATCACTAGTAGTGCATCAATGCAGTCTTGTCAAGACAGCATACAACAGCGCCCTAGCATGTCTGGTAGTTAAGTGCACTGAGTGCATATAGGGTAATGAAGTATCAAAAGGAAACAGAATACTTTAAAAGCAGCTGATCTTATTACTCAAGCAGGTACTGCATGCCTGGGAAAGCTATTCCTTCAGTCAATAGTTCCTAATATTTAAACAAATACAGAACAATATCCACTCACCTCTCACAACACTACGCAGAAAAATAAATAATTTAAAAATAATCAAGGTAGTCATATTTAAAACATTGTAGTTTTATTCATACCACTGACTTTAACTTTCCACTGAGAACTGTATGTTTGCTGAAGTATGCCACAGCCTTTCGTTGAGGTTCAGCTTTGATCATGGAGACTGTCATAGGCATTATTTGCGCAAGCTGTTACAACTGTCACTGTCATGCTAAAGTGGCTCTTTAGGAGGGATACTTAGTTAGGATAGTAATTTGAGACCTTGATTACTGTGTGCTGTACAGAACACTTACTCCTTCAATTTAGTAGTCCAGAAGTTTTGGATACCAGTGATGAAGAATAACAGTTATTTACAGATCTGACAACAGCAACAGAACAAAAAATAGTGTTATATGTTGATATTATGCATCTTCAGTCTTGACTTATTGGGCTTGCTTAAATTACTTTGTTATTACATGCTCAGGAAATCATTTGTTCCAGAAGGACTCTACATGGTGGGTGGTTATTCTCCTTAAATTTCATATAGCCAGCAAATCATTAGATAGTCATGCAAGAAGAACAGTAAGATGAGTACTGCTAAACTCCCTATTCACTCACTGAAATAAGTAGAACTGTTAGTATTGAACGAGTCTCAGCAGTTCAAAAGGTAAAACTACATTGCTTCAGTCCTGGGAAAATGCTAGTCGTCTTCTTTCCTGTGTGTATTACTTTTTGAATTGCCTTATTGCCTGGATTACTCTAGGCTATTCTCCCTTACAACAGAAGAAACATGTTTTTCTCTGTATTTCACAGTATGCCATTGTTGCAACTAACCACAATAATATATTATTTTAGTCCTCAGCCAGAGCTAAAAATATATATATATACACAGGGGAAAAAAAAACAGGAAGTTCAGTGTATGCTGTTTGATTACAGGTAATCAAATGCTGGTCAGGCATGTGGAAACTGTAAAATGCACTTCCAGTTGCACAGATGTACACAGAATTAAAATGCAAAACTAGAAAAATAGGAATTTCCTCAAGGAAAGTTCATAATAGAATGTGATGTCTGTATTCAGTAATATATCTTTCTTTTCAGAACACTTATTTAAATTATTTTTTAATGGAGAAGGTGGGGGAAGAGGATGGGAGGGAAGGCATGAACAGGCATTGTCTGGAAAAAACTCTTCATGGTTTACTTACCCTTCTGAAACATGTTACAAAATAACCAAATGCATTTTTCTTCTCTACTAGAAACCATTCGGTTTATGTGACTGAGAAAGTCACACAAACTTAGATTCATCCAAGCAAAATAAGACTAATGTGAAAGATGATTAAAGCTAGGTAACAGTAAAATAATACAAGCCCCATAACTCCTAAATTTCACAGATTACATGTATAGAGATACTGATATCCTCTGCTGCGGGTTTAAATCTACTGTACTTCAGTTCCTCTTTGCTGTAAGTGTGAAAATGTATAGCCTGTAAACCATCCAGGTGCTCCAGGAACAAGAGGAAAGTATCAGTTATAATCAATATATCATGTAATTGAAATTTAAAGTAGCAAATTCTTTCAGTTTTCCTGATTTCCTTTGTTTGTGTGTAGTTTTTTTTACATTTAAGTTTCCACTTACTGAAATGGAAAAGCTTTCACAAAATAAGTAAACAAGTAACCATAAATAAAAATATAGTTATTTTGGAAACAAAGGTACTCTCTCTATATATATTTAATACTTTGGCATCATGACTCATGCATGAAAAATTCCTGGTAATGTGCTAGCTAATGGCTACAACATAAATCAGTAAAATAGCAGCTTGATGTTATAGAATTAACAGTTTACTGCTTATGGCAAATTGATATAAAAATTGAGAGTTCAAATACATTTTCTTTGCTACAGATATGTATCCCCTATGCAGTATTCCTGTAGCCTGGAAGTTCAGTCAACTGAACTGGGACATGAATGTACAATTATTCAGGAAGGTCAGATTTATGCCTATGATAAATAAGTAAATGCTTAGAAACAATAAATTCACATTTGTTGGGACAAAAATATGTCTTACCTGTAGTGGAGTAAATCACTGAAAATGTATTTTTTTCTTTTCATAGAATCATAAAGCCATGGAATGTCTTAGGTTAAAGATCACTCAGCCTCAACCCCCTGCCATGGGCTGAGCTGCCACCCCCCAGCTCAGGCTGCCCAGGGCCCCATCCAACCTGGCCTTGAGTGCCTCCAGGGATGCGGCACCCACAGCATCTCCGGGAAATCTTCGAGACCTGAGAGGTGAATACCAATATAACTTCTCCTCAGTAGTCTGAGACAAAGTATATGTCATAGTGGGTGGCTCTAGCAGGAATCTATAATGAATGTCCAATGCAAATATTATTAATAATGTAAAATAATTACCATAAACAATGAAATTATATGCAAGGAATGCATAAACCTTTGAACCACTTCTTTGCTCAAGTGAGCTAATGAAAATCTGTACTCAAGCTTTATTCTAAAGTTATAGCAGTAAAAACTAGAAAAGACAGGAGTTTCTCATGGTGACTAACAATGTTCTCTTACAAACTTACATTATGACCAGTACAGTATCATCAACAACACACAGTTCTAATTGCTTCTGTATACACTTGCAGGATTTAGTTTTTTTCTAATCACAAATTAATATTGCTATACTTCCCAGTTAAAACATGTACTTCAGAAAATCATCCTTGTGTGTTATCTCTTGAAATGCAAAGATCTTTTAAAAATAAACAAACAAACAAAAACACTCCTTTACACTCATAGTAAAAGCGCTGCTCCTCTTCACACTTTGTTCCTAGGATATAATACTGTGTATATCAGTGTTAGACATTTGCTTTCTTGACTCATTTACAGTGAAACACAATCCTCCACTTTGTCTTTCCATGTGTGTATCCATATTAATGTAGTGCCTCTAAAGATATCTAATCACAACAGTGTGGCAACTTATGCTTGATTTTTGAGTACTATTTTAATTCAGATTAAATTCAGCCCTTCAATTCTCTTGAGGAAAATACACAAAAGACTAACTCCTGAATGATTATTTGAATTGAAACCATAGGTACAGCAAATCTTTTTATTCTGCCTGCAGAGAGAACTTTGAACATCCACATATCCGTTTCAGCTGCAATAACTGGTTTATAATAGCAGCCTTGGACAAAATATGCAGAAAGTCTTGAGAGAAATAAAAAAATCCAATTTCTACAATCTATTGCGTAGTGTTTAAAAATGATTCCACTATATTATAAGATTATGTGATAGCGGTTTGGTAGTGGATCTGTTCAATTTTTCTACAATATTAAGTAATTTCAGTAGTATTGTTGTTCTAAAAAGAAAAGACCTTGTCATCTTTCCCTTTCCCTTTATCATCCTGTCTTTTTGTCATCTTAAGGGATACCTCAGATTTGGTTTTCTCCTAACTCTGATAAAAAAATAATCCCTAACCTATCTCTGCAACGACATTGAAATTCACCAATGTGTCAGATTATTGTTCAAGTTTCTCTACACTCTGAGAAGACTTCTAGAGGAAAAGAAGGAAAAAAAAACCACACAAAACAACAAACTGTAGAAGGACTAAGAAACAAATGAAGAACATTTACTCTATGTTGCGTACAGTTGGATATGGTGAGCCCTACACCATCATAGTTAGAGTGTTTTTAGTAAACAATGTAATTATGCATTCTGAAATATTTTCTTATCTTCCTGTCACACTTCCCTCTCTTCTGGTGATGGGCAAATACATTTACTGTTTTAAACTGATCAAAGTGTTCAGATAATTCAGCAGTAAACAGAGCCCTGTAAGTAATCTAAATGCTTATCAGATATGACATCAGTGTCTTGATGTTTAAAATATTAGTGTTCTAATTATTTCTGAAACAGTGAACACAAGGCTATGCTGGTTAAGTTCTAAAGGACTAAAAAACAGAGTAGGTAATGAAAATTCCCTTTTCGCAAGTGTACATAACAATCAGGGCCACTGAGATGGTGGAGAGCCTGGAGCATCTCCCTTATGAGGAAAGGCTGAGAGACCTGGGGCTGTTCAGCCTGGAGAAGAGAAAGCTGAGAGGTGATCTTATCAATGCTTATAAATATATAAAGTGCAGGTGTCAAGTAGATGAGGCCAGACTCTTTTCAGTGGTGTCCAGAGACAGGACAAGGGCAAAGGGCACAAACTGGAACACACGAAGTTCCATCTGAATGTGAGAAAAAAAAAAACAAAAAAACTTTCCTTTGAAGGTTACAGAACGCTGGAAGAGACTGCCCAAAAAGGCTGTGGAGTCTTTTTCTCTGGAGATGTTCAAAACACATCTGGATGCTGTCCTCTGCCACCTACTTCAGCAGGGGGTGTACGGAATGATCTCCAGAGTGCTCTGGGAAATCAAGCGTATCTTCAGTGTAGTGTAGAGCATATTAACACAATTATAAAACACAACAGATGCAATTATTCACATTTTATTTATCAAATACAGTTATCTCTATAAAAACTTCAAGCAAAGTTCAATAAATTTACAGTGAATTTAAAGAGAAATTTATTCGGTAAGTACTCAGTGGAATTATTCTATCAAAAGTAGCAAGAAAGTAGCAAATAAGCAGGAAAGAATCTATCCTCAAATAAACTGGTGTAACTATTTGGATTTTTTGACAAACTGTTTGTAAAATTATCTTCTTTTAAAAAATAATTAAGTATACTTTAATGATAAAATAAACCTTTGCAGTACGACAAAGCTTTCTCATATATTAAAACAAACAAACAAATAAGAACAACAAAAAACACATTGCAGTAAATGCTTAGGACTCAAAGCCCAAATAAAAAGAAAATTCAAGCTTTGTTGTCTTGTTTTGTCTAGTTCTATACTACATAGGTTGCTCCGAAAGTAATGCCTCCTATTTATTTACATGGAAAGTAAAACAGACACAAAGAGCACAATAACACTATTTGATACAGAAAATTTTCTTCTACAAAATACGACTTTTCAACACAGTCACCACCATTAGCCATGCATTTTTGCAAACAGTGAAAGAGTCTGCATGCTGCACTAGTAAAAATCTGAATGACCACCTGGAACATGGCTTTTCTTTCATGTTGCTGTATTCACAGCTGAAACACACCACCCACCACCTCACTGTGCTCACATCCACTGTTTGGTCTCCAATAAACATTCAGCAACTGTTGATGAATGGCAATGGGTGCCATTTTTTTCCTAATGAAGGAGTTCAACGGCACACCTTTGCATCATACATACTTCCATATCAGATGCCATTTTGTCAGACTTTCCCTCTGCTGCCATCTGTCACATGGCAACAAAATGTACTCGAATATTGGCAGGAAGTTTCAGCCTCTACTGTCATACCACCAACATCTTTCTCTTACATCATGGGGCAACAAAATAAAATTGGAGGCATTACTTTTGGAGCATCTCTGTAGTACCATGTTGGCATAAGAAACCAAATCTTTTTAATAATAGTGCTGCTGAATCATAGAATCAAATAATCGTTTGAGTTTGAAGGGATCTTTAAAGGTCATTTAATCCAACTTCCCTGCAATGGACAGGGACATCCACAACCTGATCATGCTGCTCAGATCCTGGTCCAGCTTGACCTTCAGTGACACCAGGGACAGGGCATTCACCACCTCACTTGGCATTTTGTTCTAGTGATTCACTATCGTTATTGTAAAAAAATGTCTTCCTCATAGCCAGTCTTAAATTTCCCCTCTTTAAGTTTGAAACCATTTCACTTTGCCTTATCTCCATAGACCCCACTAAAGAGTCTGTCCCCTTCCTTCTTACAGTCCTCCTTTAGATATTGAAAGGCTCCTATTAAGTCTCCCCGGAGCCTTCTCTTCTCCAGACTGAACAGTCCCAGTTCTCTCAGCCTCTCCTCACAGGTAAGGTGTTCCATCCCTTGGATCATTTTTGTGGCTCTTCTCTGGATTCAGAGGTTGTGGATGTTCCCAGCCTGGAAGTGTTCAAGGCCAGGCTGGATGAGTTAATCTGGTCTTGCGGGAGGTGTCCCTGCCTATAGCAGGGGGGTTGGAACTAGATGATCTTAAAGGTCTGTTCCAACCCAAATCATTCTATGATTCTATGATTCTATGATTCCATGATTCTATGATTCCACAATTCTATGAGTCTACCATTCTATGATTCTATGATTCTATCATTCTGTCATTCTTACATCTTGCAGCTTTTATTGATAGTAGGGGTTTCCATGACCCATGTGTAAGGTCTTGCACTTAGTTTGTTGAACCGCATGAGGTTCACCTGGGCCAACTACTTGACCTGTCTTGATCTCTCTCGATGGTATCTCATCCCTCAGGCTTGTCAACCACATCCCACAGGTTGGCAGGTTGGTGTCATCTGCAAACTTGCTGAGGGTGCACTCAGTCCCACTGTGGATGTTAAGGATGAAGATACTGAAGAGCATCAGTCCCAGTACTGACCCAGGGGACAAGACTTGTCACTGATCTCTATTCAGACATTGAGCCATTGATCACTACTCTTTGAGTACAATCTTGTAGCCAGTTCCTCATCCACTGTGCAGTACACTCATCAAATCAATTTCCAATTTGGAGAAAAGGATGTTCTGTGTGACCATGCCAAACACCTTACTGAAGTTCTTATATATGAGGTCAGTCATCTTCTCCATTTGTACAGTTATGCCATCACAGAATATCAATAGTTTGGTTAGGCAGGACCTGCCCTTGGTGAAGCCATGCTTGTTATCCCGTTTCACCTCTCTCTCTTCTATGTGCCTTAGCACAGTTTCCAGGAAGATCTGCTCCATGATCTTACCCTGCACAGAGGTGAGGCTCACAGGTTGATAGTTAGCTAGGTCATCCTTTCTACCACACTTAAAAATGAGTGTGACATTGTCTTTTTACAAGCCACCAGGGACTTCTGACCACCATGACTTTTCAAATATCATTGAGAGTGGCTTGGCGACTACGTTAGCCAATTTCCTCAGGAGTCTGGGATGCATCTCATCAGAACCCAAGGGTGTTCAAGTTCCTCAGGTGGTTGAGAAACTGTTTATTACTTACAGCAGGAGGGGCACTGCTCCAGCAGTTCCCACTTTCTTAACTATCTGCTCAAGGGCTGTGTAAAGAACAGCTGTCAGTAAAGACTAAGGTAAAAATATTGTTGAGTATCTCAGCCTTCTCCTTTTCCATTGTTGCCAACCTGCCTATATTGTTCATTAGGGAATATATACCCTCTTGGACTTTCATTTTCTGGTTTACTTTCCTGTGGAAGTATTTCTTCTTCTTCTTTGCATCCCTCACCAAGTCCAGTTCCAATTGGGCCTTTGTCTTCCTAACTCCAACCTTACACAGTCTAGATGCATCCCAATAGTCTTCCAGAGTACCTGTCCTTGTTTCCTATGCCTGTGCATTTTCTTCTTGCACTCCTATTTGATCAGCAAGTCCCAGTACAGCCATGCCAATCTCTTGCTTTTCTTTCCCAACTTCCAATACTTGTGAATAGAAGGCTTCTGTGCCCAAACTGTCTCTGCTGGTGGATACATTATGAAGTTTCTGACATTGATAGAAAAAAAATTTATTTTAAAAAAATGTTTCATAAAATGCATTTTTTTCAGCTCTTCCATATTCTATTCTCTAATACATCCTTCAATTTGGTGAAAAGAAAGAATGTATTTATGGTCTCATTTAAGTAAAACTAGATTACTTATGTTGCAAGAGACAATATGTAGCCAGGTAACTACACCTATGCTTGAAATATATTGCTGAACTGCAAAACTATTAATTAGAGGCTGACAGACTGGTATTTTCTGTTACAGAATGAGTGATTACTGATATATACTAATTTCTAATCAAATGTTTTAAATTAAATGGCAAAAGAATGTGGCACTCAAGATTAATACCATAGCTACAACAATTGGTCATTAAATAATTATTTTAAGTAACAAAAATAAAAAATAAGGAACTGGACCCTAGGAACAAAATAATTCATGTAAGTTTGAGCAACTGTTCTAATCAAATTGTATAATTAGCCAAATTTTCACAGAGTCCCTGCGGTCACCTAACCTTAGTTATTTTCATGGTCTAATACCTATTTTAACAATAGTGAGGACTAACTATAGTACTGACTAATAGAATCATAGACTGGTTTGGTTAGGAAGGGATCTTTGATGATCACCTAGTTCCAAATCCTCTTCCATGGGCAAACGCATTCTGCCAGATCAAGTTGCCCACAGCTCCATCCAATCAGCCCTTGTCTCAAAGTGAAGAATGCCACCTACTTCAACTTCTATCTTAGATAGTTTTCAGAGTAGCATCAATTTAAATAAGTATTTATTTGCAATTAATTAAGTGTAAAACATTTTTCAGTGTTAAGGCTGTCCCTTTTTCTTATATATATTTGCCTTTATGTTTTACAGTTGCAATATGCAATTAAGTCTGATTATGCTGTTTTACCATGCTCATATGAAATTTGTATCTGCTTTGTAACAGTTTAACCTTTAATTCCGTGGATAGATATCCCATGCACAAGTGATAAGATTTTTCCATAAAATAGTTAATGGCCTGTAGAGAAGTATTCCTTCATAAGCACTGCTTCATTGGGAACTGTAACACCTTGCAATGAACTATATACATTTTTATGGAAGTTCCTCTACCCATAGAGCCCGTGCATTTATTCCATATACCTTTATCATCATCTGCTATGATAAGGCACATTCTCTTTCAGTCTTGATGGTGATGTGTTTTGTTTGCAACAAAGCATGTGAAAACACCAAGATAAAATACTGCTCTGTTGTTATATTATGTTTGACTGTGACGTTCTCCAGGCAATTTTTACTACAGTTCTATTAAATATTGTATGTGCTAGCAGAAATAATATTTACACGTGTTGTCATTCCTCTCTAGTGAAGACCTTTGATTTGTCAAGAAAATATTTATGTACTTAAATGTTTATGGAGTCTGAGTTCTATTTAAAATGAATATGTGAGGCAGCCATTGACAATATTCCGTGTAGGTTATTTAAATACATTAGGAGGGATTTGGGGGGTGACCTGCTGGAGAGAAGCTCTGCAGAAAGGGACTTGGGGGTCCTGGCTGACAACAGGTTGGCCATGAGCCAGCAGTGTGCCCTGGTGGCCAAGAAGGCCAATGGCATCCTGGGGTGCATTAAAAAGGATATGGCCAGCAGGTCAAGGTAGGTGATCCTCCCCCTCTACTCTGCCCTGGTGAGGCCTCATCAGGAGTACTTTGTCCAGTTCTGGGCTCCCTGGAACAAAAAACACGGGGATCTCCTGGAGAGAGTCCAGCAGAGGGCCACAAAGATGATAAAGGGCCTGGAGCACCTCTCTTATGAGGAAAGGCTGAGCGACCCAGGTCTGTTCAGCCTTGAGAAAAGAAGACTCAGTGGGGATCTGATCAATGTCTATAAATATCTAAGGTGCAGGAGGCAAAGGGATGAGGCCAGACTCTTTTCAACAGTGCATGGCAATAGGACAAGGGGAAATGGCCACAATTTGAAGCTTAGGAAGTTCCACACAAATGTGTGCAAGAACTTCTTCACGGTGAGGGTGATGGAGCACTGGAACAGGCTGCCCAGAGTCTCATTTTCTGTGGAGTCTCCTTCTCTGGAGGCATTCAAAACCCACCTGGACGCCTCCCTGTGCAACCTGGTCTAGGGAGCCTGCTTTGACAGGGGGGTTGGACTCAATGATCTTGAGAGGTCCCTTAGAGCCCCTACAATTCTGTGCTTCTGTGATTCTGTGAATAGACTAAAAACTTAGGATTCTTAAAGTCACCAGTAATTAAAAAACAAAACAAAACCAAACAAAAACCTACTTATCCTCAAAAGGTAAGTAGTTGTACCTTGTAGATAGTAGTTGTTCTTGTAGACAAGAAATAAGTAAATTTAGGGATTTGAAAAGCATAAGCTAAGTTATTATTAACTATAAATAAATGCAATTCCCTCATATTCAAACTGAATTAACTGAATATTTAAAAGCAAACTAGTGGGTAAAAACAAACCAAGAATCCTCCATTTTCAAAGTGCTTTGTATTGTAAATTGTATGAAAAAAATATATATTTCTCCTTCTTTAGCCTCAACTTTGTTCTATAATTTTCCTACATAAACAAACTTTATTAGACAGATTTGAATATAATGATAGCTTCTTGTGAAATTACTTTCTTCTTAAAATATCTACTTTAACAGCTTTAATTAATTTTCACAACAGGAAGATTGTTTCTGAAACTTAAAGGCAGTTTCTGAGTAATACTAAGCCCTCAAACTGATTTCTTTATCTGAACTGAAAAACTCTTAGACACCAGAAGAGAACAACAACAAATTTTTATTTAAAGTGAGCATTAGGGTGTATGAAAGCCAATGGTGATTCACCTTTAATTTCACTGACTGGAAATTATCAGCTGAATTTAGATTTCTAATGTAAGATATCGGTCCTGAGAGACACCTATCATTTAAAAAGCCTATAAGAACATCACAGATTAAATAGTATTCATATATTTACAAGCTAAACGTAAACAACATAGCTGAAATACAAATTCTGTTTAAGTTTGTTGTGGCTTAACTTGGCAGGCAGCTAAGCAGCACACAGCTGTTTGCTCACTTCCCTCAAGTAGATGAGGAAGAGAACGGGAAACGAAATTGAGCTTATAAATTGAGATAAAAGCTATTTTACTAAGACAGGAAAGGAAGCAGAATGTCTCTATTGCTATGTCGCATTTTTGTATATATATGTGCGTATATATATATATATATATATACATCCACAATGCAATTACTCATCACCTGCTGATCAATACCCAGGTAGCAATACAACTGTCCGCCAACTGATGCCCCACTAGCAAGACAACATTTAACCACTCACCGAATGATGCTGAGCTGTACCCTGAGCTGTGGCCAGGACAAAGTTTTTTACACTTTTCTAATAAGAAAAGAAATTTAAAAAAGAATGGTAGATCATTAGTTTTTTACTCCTTGAGAACACAAAAAGGATTGCTTACCTAATCAAGCTGTTCTGCCTAGATGAAACATATTTTTTTCATTTTTTACAAAGTGGGTTGTTTTTTTCATCATTGCTTGGTTGTGTTTCTTTTTTTTTTCCTTGTTAAAAGGGACTGCAGATGAAAGCAGGAAAAACAAGCATATTTACAAAAGCAAATCAAATAGAACTCCTAGCCATTAGTGAAATTAAAATGAATTCTTTTCTGCAGATGACATTTATGGCTTTCAGAAATATGAAGATATAAATAAAAAAACTATATGGGGGAAAATGGAAAACAAAAATAAAACTAAGAAAACTCAAGCAAATTATTTTTTTTAATTTTGAATATACTATACATGAGATATGCATAAGAATGGGGTGGTAAATTTAGATTTAATGGGATTGATTTCTATTCAATTAAAAATAAACTAGGAAAAATAAGGCATTTAGTTCATCCCTGATTGCTTTCTAAAGTGTACACAGAGGTGTTAATAATGTTCTAGGAGGCAATTTACTGTCTTTCAGAAATAGAGGTGCTTCATTTAAATAATGTGTAATCAGTAAAGAAGAACGTATGTCCATTCCCAAAATGGGAATTCTTTCTGCTTTGTTGAGTATACCTCAATTTGTTCTTGATCTAAGCTGTTCTTTAATTTCAGAGGGAATCCCAGAGGAAAGTGTCTTGTCTACAGTGTATGGGGTTTTGTTGCTAATGCATTATCTTGTCGTAAGTACATGTAGCTGACAGACAAATTTCTGGCTTGTTCTCTTTCTTTTTACATTTCTTCCTGCTTTGCACCGCAGCTGATGGAAAGGGAAAATCTCCAAATAACTGTTCATCCTTCAAGCACTTTCACTTTGCATCCAAAACATGGGGAAACTAAAGGTGAGATAGAGAAAGATATGGATCAAGTTTAAGTATGGCACTTGGCAGTGTTTGGAAAAATTTCTGAGTCAACAAAAAGAAGAGCAGATGGCCAGCATGGCTAAGCATGGATCCTCTTCTAGAATTTAGGCAGAAGAGCAAAATGCATGAACACTAGAAGCAGGGACAGGTGACACAGGAAGATTATATAGATGCTGTTCACTGTTGTAGGTAGAAAATTTGTACAGCCAAAGCTCAATTAGAGTTGAAGGGGGCCAGTACTATGGGGGACAGTAGAAAGGGTTATTTTAAATATGGTAACAGCAAAAGGAGGACCAGAGAGAACATTGGTCTGTTAGTTGATAAGAATGGTCACCTCACAAATAGGGATATAGAAAAAGCAGAGACATTTAGTGCCTTGGAATCATAGAATCACAGAATAAGTTAGATCAGAAAATGCCTTCAAGATCATCAAATCCACCTATCCACCTAATGGTACAAGTTCATAATTAAACCATTTCCCTAAGTGTCACATCCACACATCTTTTAACTCCATAACCTCCCTGGGAAGCCTGTTATAATGCCTAACTACCCTTTATGTGAAGAAATTCTTCCTGATATCCAATCTAAACCTCCTCTGATATAACTTGAATCCATTGCCTTACATCTTATTAACTGTCACCTGAGAAAAGAGACTAACAGACTCCTTGCTGCAACTTCCTTTCAGGTAGTTGTAGAGAGTGATGAGGTCTCTGCTCAACCTAATTTTCTCCAGAATAAACAGACCAGTTCCCTCAGATACTCCTCATCTGTCTTGTTTTCTAGGCCCTCAGCATCTTCATTGCTCTTCTCTGGGCAAACTCAAGATACTCAATATCATTCTTGTAATGAGGGGCCCCAAAATCAAGGTAGTTACACCAGTGCTGAATGCAGAGAACAATCTCTTTCCTAGTCCTACTGGCCATGCTATTTCTGAAGCATACCAGGATGCCCTTGGCTTTCTTGGCCACCTGGTCACACTGCTGGGTAAAATTCAGCAGGCTGGCAGCCAAAACTCACAGGTCTTTTTCTGCTGGACAGTATTCAAGCCACTCTTCCTCAAGCATACATGAGGTTGTTACGAACCAAGTGCCCTGGAGAACACTGCTTGTGATGGGCTGTCAATCAGAATCATTCACAATCAACCAAACAAACCCTTTGAGCCTGATCACCCAGCTATTTTTTTAACTAGTTCAGAGTACCACCATCCAGGCCCAGATCAGCCAGTCTCTCTAGGAGAATACTGTGGGATACAACATCAAATGCCTTGCTAAGTTCAAGTAAACATCCAAAGCCTTTCCATTCACTAAGCCAGTCCACTAAACGAGTCATCTTGTTATGGAAAGAGATCAAGTTAATGAGGCAGGACTTATAAATTCATGCTGACTAGATATGATCAGCTGGTTCTGTAATGACACTCAATTTACTCCACGACCTTTCCTGGGAGGTAGGTCAGACTGATAGGCCTTTAATTCCCCAGGTCCTCTTTTCTGTCTTTCTTTTAAATGGGGATCACATTCATCAAATTCCAGACAACTGGGAACTTCCCAATTAGACAGGAATGTTAGTACATTATTGAAAGTTTCTTGGTGAGCACTTCCATCAGCACTCTTGTGTGGATCTCATCTGGTCCGGTAGATTTTTGATTGTTGATGTAGTGTGGGGTGGTATAGGTCACTGACCATTTCCCTTGGAACACAGGGGCTTCATTTTCCTTCCTTCTTGTCTTCCATCTTGGTGGACTATGTATTGTCAGAAGAATTAGCCTTACTAATAAAGACTGAGTCAAACAAAGCATTACTTATCTCAGCCATTTCCTCATCTCTTGTCATTTTGTTGCCTGCTTGCTTCCTCCTTACATCCAATAAAGGATGGAGATTCTTCTTAGTCTTATTTTTCTTATGTACTTCTAAAAACATTTTTACTGTCTTTTACAGTCATGGTCAAGTTTAGCTCTAGCTAGGCTTTGGACTTTCTAATTTCTTCCTTCCATAACTTCAGAACATCCTTGCAGTCTTATTAAGTTTCCTGCCCCTTCACTGAAAGGCGATAGACCTTGGCTGTGTCACCAACTCTGTAACTGTTGATTTGCCAGATTTGACTGTCCCTTTCAAATTCCTTCCCTTTGGCCAGAAAGACAGATGAAAAAAATACCTGAGCTCCTAAGTCCCTTACTGCTTCTCCCAGAGATTTACAGTCCTTCAGAAAAGATTTTGATACCATTTCTCACAGTATCCTTCTGGACAAAATGTCCAGCATACAGCTAAACAAGTGCATAATGAAGTGAGTGAACAATTAGCTGATGGTTTGAGCACAAAGGTTTATAGTAAAGGCACTTAGTCACTAGTGGGAATCCCTAGTGCTCAGTTTTAGAGAAAGTTCTCTTTAATATTGTTATAAATGAGCTGGACACAGGTGTCAAATGCATACTAAGTAAGTTTGCACATGATACTAAATTAGGGGAAGCTCTTGATTCCCTTGAGAGCAGAGAGGTCCTGCAGAAAGATCTTGACAAATCAGAGGGTTGGACAATCACAAACTACATGAAGAACAAGAACAAGTGCAGGATTCTGCACCTGGGAAGGGAACAACCTTGGATGTATGTATAAACTAGTAGATGACAGGTTGGAGATCAGGTCCATGGAAAGAGAGCTGGGAGTTCTGGTTGATGGCAAGTTAAATTTTAGTCAGCAGTGTACGCTGAGAGCCAAAAGGACCAAACATATCCTGGGTGCATCAGGCACAGCACCACTAGCTGGTCAAGTGATGGGACTCTTATTCTGCTCTGCACTGGTGCAGCCTCAACTCAAGTACTGTATGCAGTTTTGGGCAACACAATGTAAGAAGGACATAAAACTATCTGAGAGAGTCCAAAGGAAGGCTATGAAGATGGTGAGGTGCAAAATAGAACCATAGAATCATAGAATTAGCTAGGATGGAAAAGACCTACAAGATCATCCAGTCCAATCATCCACCTACCACCAATAACCCCACTAAACCATGTCTCTCAACACAACATCTAAATGTTTCTTGAACACCTCCAGGGACGGTGACTCAACCACCTCCCTGGGCAGCCCATTCCAGCTCCTGACTACTCTTTCAGAAAAGTAGTACTTCCTAATGTCCAGCCTAAATCTCCCCTGGCGCAACTTCAGGCCATTCCCCCTCATCCTGTCACTAGTTACAAGAGAGAAGAGGCCGACCTCCAGCTCACTACAACCTCCCTTCAGGTAGTTATAGAGCGATGAGGTCTCCCCTGAGCCTCCTCTTCTCCAGACTGAACAATCCCAGCTCCTTCAGCTGCTCCTCATAAGGCCTGTGCTCCAGACCCCTCACCAGCTTCGTCGCCCTCCTCTGAACACGCTCCAGGGCCTCAATGTCTTTCTTGCAGTGAGGGGCCCAAAACTGGATGCAGTACTTGAGGTGCGGCCTCACCAGTACTGAATACAGAGGGACAATGACTTCCCTACTCCTACTGGCAACACTATTTCTGATACAAGCCAGGATGCCGTTGGCCTTCTTGGCCACCTGGGCACACTGCTGGCTCATGCTCAGCCGAGCATCGTCCAACACCCCCAGGTCCATTTCCTCTACACAGTCTTCCAGCCACTCTGCCCCAAGCCTGTAGCGTTGCCTGGGGTTGTTGTGGCCAAAGTGCAGGACGTGGCACTTGGTCTTGTTGAACTTCATCCCATTGGCTTCAGCCCAGAGATCCAACCTGCCCAGATCTCTCTGTAGGGTCTCTCTACCCCCAGGCAGATCAACACTTCCTGCCAGCTTGGTGTCATCTGCAGACAGATGTAAGAGGAGAGTCTGAAGTCACTTGTTTTCTTCAGACTAGACAAGTGGAGACTGGGGAGTGGCCTACAGATTCCTCACAAGGGAAAACAGAGGAGGAAGTGCTGATCTCTGCTCTATGGTGATCATTGATTTGACCAAAGGAAAAGGCATGAAGTGTGTCAGAAGAGGTTCAGATAGGACGTTAGGAAAAATGTTCTTCACTGGGAGTTTTATCAGACAATGGACCGGGCTCCCCAGGGAAGAGATCTCAGCCCCAAGACTGCCAGAGTTCCGGAAGCTTTTGGACAATGCTCAAATTATTGTTAATTTTAAAGTAGTCCAGTGTGAAGTCATGAATTGGACTTAGTGATCCTTGTGGGTCCCTTCCAACTAGGGATATTCTATGATTCTATTTAACACATTTATTTCTCCTCCATAATGTTTTTTTTATTATTATTATTACTATTTATTCAATCTCAATGCACCTATAAAGCTGAAAAATTCATTATAATAAAACGGTTGATATTTCCCCAATTTAAATATGTTTTGAAATGACAAAAGGCTTTGAACTAGTTTCACACAGTGATCTTGAAAAATGGTCATTTTCAATAGATTGCCAAATGAAGGTGCCATTGATAATGTGTGAACTCTGATGGTCAAGTCCCTCTTGGTCAAATCCAGTTTTGCTTCAATCTACCATTGATATGGTTGTAACAAATGAAATGCAACAATTTTATCCCTGCCATTTCTGCAAAATTTAACTCTGACCTTCATAAAGAATGTATATCTGTATTTTACAATATTTGTTGTGCTTTGACTTCTTCATACAATAAATAAGAATCCAAAATGTAACATGAAAAGTCCTCAAGCCTGCTGTACTATCTGTCAGTGTCAACTGTGATGAGAACACAACTGCTATTGACAGCATAGCAGCAAGTTCTCTTTTGTTAGTTTTCTTTCTGATTCCATTTTGATTGCTA
This sequence comes from Numida meleagris, assembly GCF_002078875.1. NCBI lineage: Eukaryota > Metazoa > Chordata > Aves > Galliformes > Numididae > Numida > Numida meleagris. Next base: position 125,012,796 of record NC_034409.1, read on the forward strand.
TTAAATTGCTTCAAAATGACACCAATTTATATCAGACCAGAAGAAAAGAAGGTTTTATACTCAGTAAAGGCAATTCAGTCTATTAAGCTTTTTCTTTTCTTTTTCTTTCTTTTCTTTAATAGGTATATATTTTTAAGCTGTTTACACATTTTAACACTGTCATTACCAATAGGGTGCATCTGTTTCAGAAAGCTGTAGTCATATTATGTCTTTCAATATTTCTGCAAGCTTATACTATTTATTTATGATTCTTTGTGCAAAAAAAAAAACATCTGTTTTGAACTGCAGTAGTTTTTGAGAACGTTTATTTGTTCCTTTTTCCAGCATTTGTATATCTAGCACTTTGCATCTCATTTCTTATACTCTCTGGATCTTCGCAGAAATTCCAGTGATTAATTAAGGAAATATGTGACTCTGCTAGTTTGAAACCTTGCATTTTAATGAAAAATTCACTCTAAATCATTCTGTATAGAGCCTAGTAGTCTTGTCTTCAAAAGTAGATATAGATCCTGTACTTAGAAAGATGGCACAGACCTCCATGATTCCTCAATTTAATATTTCAGTTTTAATTTCTAATTTTTGATGTTTATACAGTGTTGCAAGTTTTTTCAGTTGATTGTGTCAGATCTTTTAGACTGGAATTTTCGCTATTGCTTTTTCTTTGTAGGTTTCTCTTTGTGTATTTAAAAGTGCTCTATGAAAAGGAATTTAGCTTTTAGTCTTCTTTCTAAACTAGATTTAGCTTAAAAAATCTTGTTTGAGTATTACAAACCATAGGAGTAAGTGAGCAATTAATATTGAATAGAATGTCTCTACCTGTAGAGACTCCAGTAACAAACCATGGGCAGTTAATTAGCCTTTACAAAAGAAACTGGATCAAGACAATAATCTGTGTTTCATATCACTAATTGGCAATATTCATCTCTGATGTAAGGATAACCAAGAATCTGTTTTTTCAAAAATCATTCTCTTATTTGGATCCTGGTATATACTGTTTATTCATGGTTCATCTTTACAAACAGGAAAAATAAAAGGAGCAAGAAAGTGAGTATAACCCATGATGAAAAATATAGACATGGAGAATTAATAAACTAGTATGTTACAGTAAAGACTATAGGTTTAAACTCTTAAGAAAAAAAATAGAGATATAATGCTTCTTATAAGTTAACATGGTTCTTATCAAGATTATTCAATTTTTATTTTCTACAATTTCATCTGAATTAATATGAAGAAAAACAATCAGCACAAATATTTCTTATATGTGGAAATTCTTGAAGAAATAATCCTTATCTACCTAAAAGTACAGGCATTCCTGGTGGAAGTAGTCTTTTTGATTTTTTTTGTTTTATACTACACTGGTATAAAATGTGTGTATACAAAATGTAGACAAAATTGAAAAGAAAGTTTTCTATATTTACATTATCCTTTGCATTTCTAGCAGGACCACTTTTGCTTAAGCAGTTTCACATGTGTTTTAGAGATGAAAATCTTCACTGTCTTTTGATGTATAGACAGTTAAGAATGATGCTGTTATTAGACCTTCAGTTAAAGGGAAATGATGTTAGATAATTTCATGTAACATTTTTATATTGGATGCCTCTCTGTCAGACTCCCTGGAATTTATATTCTAATATCTACACTGCACTACTTGAGTAGTCTCACAAATTGGATAAATAACCTGTTCTTAACTGAGAATAAGATGTTATAATTTGATTCTATAGCTGTTTAAGGAGACATATAATGTGTATCACTTCCTTTATAATTTGTTTTGCAATTTTTAAATGTAATTATAATGAGCGATTAATACTGTAACAAGAATTTTCTGTATATGAATTTTGTGTATGCCATAGATATTAATTGCTTTTGTATGAAGTCCAAAGGGATATGAATGTTTAAAAGGAAGTCTCTTCAATTCTTGCCATCTGATGTTTGTAGACCACAGACAACTTAAAACTTTGAACGAGACTCCTAGAGTAGATAGGGATCACAAAGACTGTGGTTTTCTATCAACACATTTCCTATGGATTTTTGCCTATTTTCTCTTTCTCCAGACAAGAGCCTTGAGTACAGAAGGAGACAGTGAAGCCCTAGAATAAGTGATGCACTCTCATACCTATAATACTTGGTGAGGAGAAATACCCTTACCTCCAACGACAGTCTTGGTGCAGCAGTCCTTATTTGATTTAGAGCCTGGTATAAGTGGGCCAACTGTCTTCTGCACTTCAGAATCCTTATTTGCTGATTCCTGAGGAGGTTTTCATCAGTGTCATGGTTTTATGATTTTTGTTATCAGTATTCCACATCATAACATTATGTAGTGCACTGGGAGTTACAGAGTTAGTCTCCAGTTCCATGGATCATGGACAGTTCTGGGTACCTCGTTCTCAGAAGAGAAGAACTACATACCCCAGAGGACTTTGCGTTGTTCTGGTTGCTGTTTTCCATTCAGAGAGAAAGATAAAACTGTTTGCAGATCACAGGATGCTCTTTTTTTCCCCTTTCTGCTTGTCCCAGCAGCATGTGTACTCCCTAGTCATCTTGCCTTCAGCATTAGAGTAAGGCCTTTGGTTTTTGGATACTCTCTCTCTTATTTTATTTGATTTATTAGCTTCAATTCCAATTGATACTGGATCCTTCCAGTATCAAATATTCTGTGAATTTTTGGTTCTCCCAATAAGTCTTTTTTTCTTTATTATCACATTCATAATGAATTTACAAGAAATTTCTCATATAGCTTCTCTACAATAAATCGAATCCTCTTACATTCCATCTACAGCATTTTCTGTACCTTTAACACGTTTTCAAACCTGGAATAAAATTTGCTATTCCCTCTTAATCTACCAATTTCAGTAAAAACTACATTTTGTCTCTTTCCATGGAGAAAGATCAGAATGAAGTTCATTCAGAAAAAAAACAAATGTGTTTATGGAATAAACTTCCCTATGTTGTGTTATGTAGGAGAAAAATAAAAGACTTATTACTCCTTACCATCCTAATCACCACCCATATCTAAGGTCAACAAGTGGTTAAGGCAAAAGTTCCCATTCCTCAATTAGATAATATTTGTATATACTATTCTTCACATCTTCACAGAATGCTTAGATCGTGAAAATATCCAGTCAGTTTTACTGCTTGTCTTCTAATAGCCTGAATATTTTCATGAGTTAGAATAATAGAATCATAGAATCCTTAGACTTGGAAGGGACCTTTAAAGTTCATCTAGTCCAACTCCCCTGCAATGAACAAGGACATTCTCTGGGCAATCTGTTCCAGTCCTTCACCACCCTCACTGTATCCAAACTAAACCTACCCTCTTTATGTTTGGAACTATTTCCCCTTGTCCTATCACACTGCTGCCTCATGTCCAGCTTTTCATTAGAAACTCATGAGGTTCTCCTGGGGCCACTGCTCAGATCTGTCTAGGTCCCTCTGGATGACATCCCATCCCTCTGGTATGTTGATCGCACCCCACAGCTTGGTGTCATCAGCAAAACTGTTGAGGGTGCACTCAACCCCACTGTCAATGTCATTGATGAAGATACTAAAGAGTATTGCTTCCAGCACTGACCTCTGAGGGACAGTACTCGTCATTGTTCTCCAAGTAGACATTGAGCCATTTACCATTACTCTCTGGATTCAATCCCACAGCCAGTTCTTAGTCCATTCAACAGTCCACCCATCAAACCCGTATCTTTCCATTTTGATGAGAAGGATATTGTGGGGTACTGTGTCAAAGGCCTTACTGAAGTCCAAAGAGATGACATCAGTGGCTCTTCCCTTGTCCATTGATGCAGTTACACTGTCATAGAATGCCACAAGGTTGGTCAAGCAGGGTTTGCCCTTGGTGAAGTCATGCCAGTTCTCTTGTATCATCTCCCTGTCTCCATGTGCCTTAGTATAACTTCCAGGAGGATCTGCTCCATGATCTGTCCCGGAACAGAGCAATGGGTGATATCTGAAATCTCTCCTGTTTAGGAGTCATTTTCAGGCACAGATTTTCCCCCTATTTATCAGTATAGTCTCCACCTCCATTATGAAGGCATATTTTGTTGTATGTGTTAATAATTGGCATTCCCTTTGAAGACTTGTGGCTCTGGGCAGCCTGGTCTAGTGGTTGGCGACCCTGCACTTGGCAGGGGGGTTGAGACTCGATGATCTTTGAGGTCCTTTTCAACCCAAGCCATTCGATGATTCTATGATGACTTTTAGAAGAGAAGATTTAAATCTTACAATGAATACTCTTTGATTTGCTGGGTATTTTATTTACTGTATTTTTATATTTTGAATTCTTTGAATACTTAATCATGTTATTTATGATTATAATGAAAGGTCTTATTCAAAATATAGGAAATTATTGTGAATTCTCCAGAAGTTAATGTTTCTTTCCTTAAATATTCTTCAGCTGTTTTTCTCATCTTTTTCCTAATTTCCTTGCTTATTATTTTGTAATTACTTTTTATTGATGTTAGAAAACAAAGAAGCTGTATTACATATTAATATATATTATGCATAGTAATGTATACAGTACTGTAGAGTAATACATATGCATGGATACCAGATAATATAAAACCCCAAAAGCTAATCAACATTTTGAACTTCTATGTAAGACAAATACCTACATGAAGGGGTTCAGAGACCTGATGGAAAACAGTAGATACTTGGACTAATCCTCACACTTCTTTATTTTATATCATGTTAAATGAGGTGAAGAACACAGCTGCTTCCTCCTGCCAGCCTGGCCCAGGACTACTCACGTCTGGACACTGGGGTCCAACTTGGAGTCACAGACCCAGGTGGAGGACACAGCTGTCTCTTTCTTATTTGTAGGCGCCCTGCTTCAGCTGGGGCAGAGTAACATTTTTCCTCATAATGTCTGGTATGATGCTATGTTTTAGCAATGTTGATAACAAACTGATGTTTTAGTTCTTGCAGAGCAGTGCTGCACTGAGCCAAGTTTTTCAGCTTCTTGTATTGTCCTGACAGCAAGGGGGCTGGGGGTGCACTAGGAGCTGGGAGGGAACAGAACCATGACAGCTGACCTAAACAGGCCAAAGGGATATTCCACAACATATGGCATCATGTAAAAATCTATAAAACTGGAGAGAGTGGGCATAGCTGGGGCAACCACTACTTGGGGACTGAATAGGCATCAACCAGCAAGTGATGAGCAATTGCTTTGTGCATCACTTGTTTTTTATGTATATATAATTACTATTATCATTATCATTATCATTATTTCTCTCTTCCATTTCTATCCTAGTAAATAGTTTTAATCTCAAACTATTTTTTTTTTTTTTCCAATTCTCTCCCCCATACCACTGAGTAGGGGGGGAGCAAGCAAATGGTTGTGTGGTGTTCAGCTGCTTGCCAGGTTATTCTAGAATGAAGAAATTTGTTTCTCAAAGATGTAACACCACAACAAAGATCCGTAAATTGATGCATCAGTGCTCAGTGCTCACACTCCTATAAGCTTTGTAGTTAAAATGCAGTACTGCAGTAGAAACTGCTGAGAGCAAAATAATGAAAATAGAAAAGCCAGGCTGTGAGGCAAAAAAAACATGAGGTTCCTCCATGTCTTGTATCTACCATGGGACATCTAGCCCGGAAATACTCTTGTTTCTGCTGATTTTATTATCCTGGAAATCTCTTCATTCCTCTCAAAGCTCTCATGTGAAGTTCTGTTCATTTTAACCTGCTCATATACTAGGAACAACTAGGATTGTTCTGAGACAGTTTCTGTGGAAAATGAAGTGAGTCACAAAACTTCTGAATTATTATCGTGAATCAGAACTCCCAAACTACACAAGATACAATCAGGAAATGTGATTAAAGAAAAATAATTTTGCCCAGTTAGTAGCATTATGTTATGTCATGTTACATTATGTTATATTATTATGTAATTTAAAGCTTCCCTTTTGAAAAAAAATAAGCATATAGACTGTCTTTAGGTACTAATTTTAAAACCTATTATATAAAACATAGATATTAAGTAACTGTCTTAATCACATTTATCATCATGGCATTTGTATAATACTATAGTTAAGTTGTTGCCAAAATTCTAGCTTTGAAACTACATAAATGTTTACTAAAATTTGGAACCTGACTCTGTTCATAATCCAAATATCCTGAGATATTTATAGTATCTCCAATGCCCAAGCTGACTTTTCATTTCTTCTAAATTAGTTTTGGATGACTGTTTTATAAGTAATAATAATTACATATAAACCAACAGAAATTAATATTGCTTAAAGAAAAATTTTCCAAGTTGGTCATACTTGGATTTTGTTACTAACACACTGTTACAAAGTGAGAAAATAATTATATGCATTTATATTGAATTTAACAAGATTACATTTTAGTTGAATTATGATCACTCATTCACTTCTTAGTGTGAAAAATGTAGCTTTGAATTAATGTAAAACAATTAAACACTATTGCCAATTTTGAATTTTTTTAGTTTAGTTTGTCTTTTATTTATGAATTGATTTATTTTTATAGGCTTTTCGGAGTACTCTAGGAACTTTAACTTTGGAACAAGTACAATCCAAAGGCTACCTAACTTAACTGAACCAAAATTATCCCAGATTACATTGACATTGCTCTGAGCTCTCCTTGCATGGGCAATAAAACTGCTAAATCATAGAATCTTCAATCCCAGTATTTTTTCCACTCATTCCAATCTCTAATTATAATATATTTTCATGACTCTGCATATAAATAGGCAGTAAATGCAAAAAATATTATGGTACATCACAGTTTCATAATATTTTTTGCTTTCAAGAAAATGATGGATGTGAGAAGAACATATTTGTAAGGATTTGAGACTACATACCTTTTTAAGGTAAAGTATATTGTTTCTCTCTGTGTTTTGTAACAATATCTGTAAACAATTCCTTTAGTGTGAAGCTTATTACCATAACATTTTTGTGTGTAAAAAATACTTCTTTTTTTGTAAATAACTGTTTTAGTCCAAGTACCAACTTGAGATTAGTCAAATAATGACTACACTGAGTAGCAGCTACAGATAGCTGGTACTACTGTTAGTATTTTTATGGAACTGTAAGTAATTTTGGCCATACAATTTAGCTTACATTCTTTCTTCTTATCAGTCAATAGTTAGAAATCCATTTGAAAAGTCAAGTATCAGGGATCAACTTTTCATAGTGATATAGTGGTGTAAGAGTCCATTGATAGTTGTGCTATATTATAACAATTCTACTTTCTAGATGTTTGTAACTAGTTGTACTAATATAGTCATTTTGTAAAGTAAATACATCAGAAGGAAATAACCTCTCTGCAACCCTCAAATATTCTACATCTAGGAATATTCTTGAAAACAAAGAAACAAAAAGCAACTGAATCAATGCAAATACAAAAAAAATTTCAATTAGGACTCACAATTCAAGTAAGAAATCCATTTAGTTTCTTTCCAGGCATTCTATAGCTCTCAATGTAAATTGTTTTAGAAGTTGGATAAAAAAGAGTACATTAAAATGCTAAAACAAACAAATAAACAAAAACCTCTGTGTAGCACTAGAGAAGTAAACTGTTTCAAATCAAAATCTTGCTGTATAAAGACTGGATTGCATTATTCATGAAAGTCAATATTAAACCATCTGGGAGACATTTTAGTCTAATTAATTTTAGATAGTTTACCTAGAAAAAAAAGAATTCACTCATTTTTTCTGTAGGAAACTAAAATAACATAACATTTTCAATTCATTGTTACCAGTAAGATAATTCACATTTTAAAGTTTTAAATGAATCAGTTGAATCCTTTCTAGCGATGTTCAGTAAGTCATTAGGGGTTAAAATCCTACATAGTCAGAAAACAGCTAATGTTGCAGTATTTGAAAGTGTTAAAGCTTAGATAATAATTGGACTGATGGAATATTGATCTTAGATAATTTAGGGGACACCTTATAAATGAAATGATGAATATAGAATTACAGAACTTCAATGAAAATTATTTCAGTGAAGAACGTTTATGAAAAATGTATTCTTTAGAACTATTTTGAAATCTTTTTCAACAAAATTACTTTTTTTATATATATATACCAGTAGTAGGTTTGATGTAACTTCCATTACCATGAAATATTTGATCATATCTCAGTAAAAGTGAAAATATAATTTAAAAGGACACTGTCTAAGTGGATTCAAACTGACTAATTGACTTTTGCCTTAATGTAAATGAACAACATAACTAAAAATACGACCTTTGAAGAGACTTTGATATGTTGATATATTATTCATTATCATTTTTTAACAATGGGTTGAAATACAATAGTCCATATACTTTATTCAGAAGCTTGGAGGTGATGCTTTTGTTCAGTAACAGGAATGAATTAATAAGACTTTGTTCTGGGTAATTTAGTAAGCTAGATGCAGAGAGATGATGCTTGTCCCAAAACAGCTGCATATAAAATTAATGAGCAGTAACTTTATCTCTGAAAACAGTGTTTTGAAGAAAACTTTTTGCAAGTTTCAATCTTCAATGAAAGAAAATGAATAATAAGAATAATTTGTACATGTGAAAAAAAAATCAGTTAGCTAGAATTTGGCATGGAAATCTTTGAAGAATTTCCTTGCCTTGGATATAGAATACAGATATATTTCCAGATTCTATGCATTCAGGCAGAAAATATGACATGATACATCAAAATTAAAAGCAAAACAAAACAAACATAATACTTGAAATTTTTCCTGTTCTTGTCTGGTTTGTGCTGTACAATGGATAATATATAGGTTCTCAAATTCATAAGAAGCACACAGAAAAGTATTTGAGTAAAGCTTTGTGGACAGTTTTGCCAATGGAATATCATATTTATGCTTCTATATGCACTATATATATATCCTTTTCTTACAAAACTGAGGCAATTTTTTAGTACGAGAACCTTTATTTTTTTACTTTTTATGTGTGTGCTTTTTAATATTCTTTCATTGAAGAAGTTTAGACACTACAACTTTAGATGTCTATCAGGTTAGGCTTATTAAAAATGAAATTTATTAATAAAATAATATTGTCTTCAGATTTACTTCACATTTTAAAATGAAATTTTGAGAGTCAATTACGTGCAAGTAGCTTCTCAAGGTGATTACATTTTGCTAAGTATTGCAGATGGGAAGATGTTCTCTATTACTGGAGATAGCTGTTACTCTTTAGGAAAAACTTTGTTTTGTATTCGTTATTTTTTTCCACGTTGAAACATAAGGTTAAAAAATAAATAAATAAGGCATTATTTATAATACCAGAGTTAGCAACATATAAAACCGTTATATAATGTTTTAGCTCCTAAAGCTAAAGCTTTTAGATTCCCACACGAAGTAACGTAGCCCACTGTAAAATGGAACTGGTGCTTAACTTGTCAGGAAGTGGTTTTCAAAAATGTAAAAATGTCACCCAGGTAATATATAATTCTAACTACTAACTTATTAGAGCAACACTGAAAATATGTCAAATATGTCAAAGCTGTGTATGTTGTATTTACATGTGACTGAGTTGATAGCAAGTAACACAAGAATAGTGTGACATAAATATACTGATATACTGCTTATTTCAATCAATTTACCACAATTTTCCTTGTCATAACTGAATTATTTTGTAGTTCCTTGACTTAGTATACTTCCAAACACTGAAATATATCAATATTAAATGCAGCAAAAGCAACACTGAACAAAAATTTTTCAGTGAATTCAGTTTCAACAAAAACATGAGAGATCAGTTTGATTAAAGTAACATATAATGTTATTCCATGAGATTTAATGTATATTTCATGTAGGTAGCTAGTGTTCACAAAAGAGAGTTTATAGCGGAAATCTATAAGGAGCTGGCTAGATTGCTGTGTTTATTCTCTTGTCTATTCTTTGGACACTTTTATATTTTACCTTTATCTACTCACTGTATATTGTCTAGATCAAGAACTTGCAGCCACATTGCTAATTACTTTATACTGGAGAGGAATAACCGCATGCATCAGTGCAGGTTAGAGATGACCTGCTGAAGATTAGCTCTGTGAAGTAGCACATAGGTGTCCTGGTGCACAGCAGGTTGGCCATGAGCCAGTAGCATGTCCTTGTGGTTAAGAAGGCCAGTGGTATCCTGCAGTTCATTAAAAAGAGTGTGGCCAGCAGGGTGAAGAAGGTGATCCTCCCCGTCTACTCTGCCTTGGTGAGGCCACATTTAGAATGCTGTGTCCAGTTCTGGGCTCCTAAGACCAAAAAAAGGCATGAGTCTCCTAGAAGGAATCTGGCAAAGGGCCACAAAGGTGATAAAGGGCCTGTTTATAAATACCTAAAGGGAGGAGGGAGACAAACGGATGAGGCCAAGCTCTTCTCGGCTATGTGTAGCAATAGGACAAGGAGTAATGACCTAAAACTTCAACATCAGAAGTTCCATACAAACATGAGGAAGAACTTCTTTATGGTAAGTGTGACAGAGCACTGGAACACTTTGCCCTGAGAGGTTGTGGAGTCTCCTTCTATGGAGATATTCAAGACCAATCTGGATGCACACCTGTGCACCCTACTGTAGGGAACCTGATTTAGCAGGGGAGTTGAACTTGATGATCTCTTGAGGTTCCTTCCAACAGCTGCAATTCTGTGATTCTGTGATACTCTAAAGACTGACAAAAGCAAGCCTGCTGATTTTTCACTTGACCTGTAAGATACAGCCTTCAAAATTCTTCCAGAGTACCATATGGTGTAACACATTATATTAGAATCAAACTGGCACACATAGTTAAATAAAAACCATTTCACATATAATTATATCCCTCCTGACATCCAGTTACAAAGCTAACTATGGAGAGATTAGTTACGTTCTCTGTGAAATTTCATCAGTTTTTAATGTTATTTTGCATGCTTTTTAAAATGAATATCACCAAGTCCAAACTGCAGGTGAAAAACATCTTTACATCTCTGCAGCCATTCTGTGAGCAACTAATACTATTTATATGCTGTACTAGTTTAAATATATATAGCAAATATGAATATTAGGTATTTTAAACTTACTAAGGAAACTTCCCTCCAGTATGGTTGGAGTCTGAATACTAATGAAAGATAAGAAATAAAAAAAGATGAAGACACAAATCGAATGACCTTGTCATGTTTACGCAACTACTAGTAATGAATTCACAGCTAATACAAATATTATATCACTATTTAGCACAGACAATCTCAGTGATGTGAAATCAGAATAAAAATGTTGGATGAGGTTGCATTAGTAATACAAAGATTGAAATCAAGATTTTGGATAAAAAAAGGAAATACATGTAAAAAAAAAAAAGGAAATACATATAAGTGCAATGAACTCAACATTTATAGCAATTACATTACATATATCTAGCTCTAAACTTATTTGTTAAATATGTCTTATAATGAAGGGAAATACTTTTTTGTAAGGTAGACCATAGAATCATAGAATCACAGTATCATAGGATGGTTTGCATTGGAAGTGACTTTAAAGATTATGTAGCTCCAGTCCCTCACCAAAGACAGGGACACCTTCCTCTAGATGAGGTTGCTCAAAGTCCCATTCTACCTGGTTTGAACATTTCCAGAGACAGGGCATCCTCATGCCATGTCATGTCAAGTTTTTCATCCACCCTGAAGTCTTTCTCTGCAGAGTTAATCTCAATCCACTCATCTCCCAGTCTGTATTCATGTTTTTGGTCTCCCTGATCTGGGAGTAGGACCTTGTATTTGGCCTTGTTGAATTTCACGATGTTTGCATGGGCTCAACTCTCAACCTTGTCAAGGTTCCTCTGTATGTCGTCTTTATCCTCAAGTGTGTTGACAGCACCACACAGCTTGGTGTCATCTGCAAATTTGTTGAGAGTGCACTCAACTCTACTGTCCATTTTATCAACAAAAATGTTATATAGCAGTTCCAATACAGAATCCTGAGGGACACCACTTGTCACTGGTCTCAAGTCATTGACTGCAACTTTTTGAACATAACTGTCCTCCTGGTTCCTTATCCACTGAATAGTCCATCCCTCAAATCCATGTCTGTTCAGTTTAGAGACAAAAAGTGGACAGGAATGATTTACCCTTAGTGAAACCATGCTAGCTGTTACCAATCACTTATTTATTCTGTGTGTGCCTTAGCAAAGATTTGAGCTTAATCTGTACTATGATCTTGCTGAGTACACAGGTGAGACTGACTGGCTTGTGGATCCCTAGTTCTTTCTTCTTCCTCTTTTAAAAATACACTTATATTTTCCCTTTTCCAGTCACTGGGAAATTTACAGGACTGGCACAACTTCTCAAACATTGTGGCTTAACAACTTTATCTGCCAGTTCCCTCAGAATCCTCAGATGCACCTCATCAGGTCCCATGAACACATCCACATTCCTTAGGTGATTATGAATCTGATCTCCCACACTGGGTAGTACTTCATTCTCCTGGTTTCTTCTTGGAATATATTCTTTATTACTTGAAAGTAGATCAGATAAGTCATATTTTAGAAAGGTCAATTTACATCGCATTGCTAGTTGATAAAGCATTGCTGCTTGATTGAGGGAAATGCTTGTCTCACTCTGCTCTGCACTGGTGCAGCCACATGTTGAGTACTCTGTGCAGTTTTAGGTGCCACAGGATAAGAAGGACACAAAAGCAATCAGAGAGAGTACAAAGGAGGGCTACAAAGAAGGTGAAGAGTCTATAATGTAAGAGATTGGAGGAGCAGCTGAAGTCACTCAGTTTGTTCAGCCTAGAGAATGAAATATGAAAACACAATGAAAATGAGGAAGACTTTGAAGGTAAGAATTAGAAGCTACCTACAGAAGTGAGAAAAAATAGAGATTCAAGTATGTGAAGGTAAGGCAAGCAAGGAAAACTTATTTATCTTCTATATGAGTTGGCTGAAGGGCTGTCTAGAACAATGTAATGAGCATAAGGAAATGTTATACAGAAATATATATATATTTTTATTCTCTTAATGAGAAAATGCTGTGCTGTTTATATATTTTATATATATATAATATATTTTTTTAATATGTTTATAATCTGTGCTGTTTATGTATATGAAAATGTAATTAAGAAACTGTTGTTAATTTTTAGCGAATGCAGAGAAGCTTAAGTAGAAAGAGATTCTTTAACTTACAGGGTTAAGTAAAAAAAAAAAAAAGACATTGTTTTGTCTCTACAATACTTGCTTGAGCCAATAGTGAACCATCCAGAATGAAATGTCAGACACTCTGGGATGGATGACAGCCCAGGAGAGTAGATGACAGATGAGAGAGGTTACAAAAGAGAGCTTTAGTACTAGAGAACATCAGGGCAATGAATCTGAAGATGAAAGGGAAAAAGGATGTAAAAATAGAAAAAGAGAATGGATGGGCTCTGTGTATTTTTTTATCTCATAAGTAGAAGTTCAGAGCATGTATGCACCAAGCAAACAGCCTTCAAAAGAAGAGAAATTTGTGGTTTTATTTTCATTACATTATTGTATTTGAATTTTTCATTTTCAAAATTTTAAATTTATGCATTTTTTTAAATTAGAGAATCATACTCACATGAAGCCAGATTCTTTAAGACAGCTGTCATAAATCTCCTTCTTGTAATATGATTATTGTGGATTTATTTATATATAGTTTGAATTACAGGTCTCTATTAATTTTGATGATTGAACAAAATTAGAATTGCTAGTAGACATCAGTTACAGTGATTTATTGCTTTCTTTAATTTTTTTGGGGAAAGAACAAGATTGAAAAAGAAATATGAAAGGGAGACTGGAGAAGAATGGGCTAATAGTATATCTCAGGCATGTCCAACCTGCAGCCTGGGGACGCGTGTGGCCCAGCCTAGCCTGTCATGTAGCCATGACCTGCCCCACATCATCATGGTGGCGGCTCTGCCCCACTGAGCAGCCCAGGCTAGCCCTGAGTGCACACCCATCACTCAGCAACAACCACACACTGGTGTGCAGTCGGCATTGTCTGAGCTGAAATCAGGGCACAGGCTGAGCACAGTGCAGTGCTAACTCAAGTTATGGCAAACAATTGTATGCATTTTGATATACTGGCTAAATACAGTCTTGTGAATGGTGCAAAACATGCAGCCATCCTTTATGTTCTGAGAAAAGAATTTGAGAATAGGTTTCAAGAGTGCCAAAAAAATCATCAAATTATATTTGTGACTCAATTTTTTGTCAACATAAATACATTACCTGCAACTTTTCAAATAGAATGTAGAGCTGCAATCAGAGATTCAACTCAAAAATTTGATCACATCTCTTCATAAGAGCTATCTTGCCAGGGAAAAATATCCCTTGCTTCACAATCACACCTTATTCATGTAATCGTTTTTTGTCAGTAAGCATACTTGTGAACAATTTTTCTCAAGGATGAGGTACAGGAAGTGTAAAATTTCATCACAAAATCTCTGACAAACATCTTGAGAACTCACTAAGGTTTGCAGTCACTTCTATCAAACCAGACTGATGCACTAGATTTGCAAAAACAAGGTCAAATATCCCACTACTTTTATGTTTTTTTGTTGCTCTCTTTTTAAACATTTTAATAAATATATATATATATTACTTATGTACATTAACATTATTTTATATATTTTATGAGGGCTGCTCTGAAAATAATGCCCCCTATTTTATTGTGTTGGCCCATGAAATCAGAGGTGAATGGTGGTGGTATGGCATGAGAAGTTTAACCTTCCTATCAGCATTCCATTACATTTTGTGGTCATGCAACAGATGGCAGCAGAGGGACGGACTGACAAAATGGCATCTGACATGGAAGTGCAGATGAAGCAAAGGTGTGACACTTAATTTCTCCCTGCAGGAAAAAATTGTACCCATTGATATTCATCTACATGAATGATTATGGAGACCAAGCAGTGGATGGGAGCACAGTGGGTCACTGGGTGGTGTGTTTCAGCAGTGGTGACAGTGACAGTAGGTCACCTCCACTGGTACAGGTTTTGATGAGTACAGCATGCAGGCTCTTGTTCACTGGTGGGGAAAATACATAGCTAATGGGGCTGCCTACGTTGAAAAATAATGTTTCACAGCTGAGAATTTGCTCTATCAAACGAAAACACTATGCTCATTATATCTACTGTAGTTACCATGAAAATAAATGTGAGACATTGCTTTAAGAGCGACCTATGTATATGCGGCCCAAGACAATTCCTCTTCACTCAGTCTGGCCCAGGCAAGCCAAAAGGTTGGACTCCCATGGCTTATCTTATTCTAAGATGAAGATTGATGACATTGCACATGGACTTATATGATATATTTTTGGAAATAAACCAAACAATTTAGTACCAGAGGAATTTTTTACCACTATTTGCTACAATCTTATATTTCAGACGACATATTACGACCGAATAAAAGACAGAAAATGTACTGGGTCTGGCTGGGACAGAGTTAGCTTTCCTCCCCAGCATTCTATACTGCACTGTGTAGCTAGAACTGCACTGATATTGAACCAATGTTCTGGCTATTGCTGAGAAGTGCTGACACAGCATCTAGGCTGTCTCTCCAAGCCACTTCCCATAAGGGCCAGTAGGCTGGACTTGGCTGAGAGACATCTCCAGGACAGTTGATCTAAACTGAATAAAGGGATCATGGTATCATAAAATCATAACATATCTCATGCTGGAAGAGACTCACAAATCATTAAGTACTGGTCATGGCTCCACACTCCTGAAAATCGAACCATATATCTGAGAGTGTTGGCCATATGTTTACTGAGCTCTGGCAGGCTTGAGGCTGTGACAGCCTCTCTGGGGAGCTCATTCTTCTTTCAGTGAAGAACGTTTTTCTAATATGCAAACTCTGATACAGCTTAATGCCTTTCCCTTGGGTTCTGTCACTGTTACAAGAGAGCAGAGATCAGCATCAGTTCATCTACTTCCCCTCATGAAAAAGGTGTTGGTTGCCATGAGCTCTCCCTTCAGTCTTCTCTACGCTGAACAGAGTGACTTCAGGCTCTCTCCTCATACATCTTCCCTACTAGAATTTTCACAGTCTTTGTAGCCCTCCTTTAGTTTTACATTGTTCTCATGTTGAAGAAGACGTCACACAGTATTCAAGTTGAGGCCACATCAGTGCAGACTGGAGCATACCTCATACCCTATGAGGTCATGCTTATCAAAAAAAGCTGAATGGAAGAAGAGGAAGGGAGAGCTCTCATTTTGAAAGTGTTTGTTTTCTTGAGAAATTGTATTGAGGCCCTGCTTCTCATGATGTGGCTGAACTTTGTCTACTCATGGAAATTAAAGAAAATTTTTTTTCAACCTTTTGCTTTTGTGTTGCCTTCGCATTTTTTTTCTTCTTTATTCATTAAACCACTCATACCTCAAATCTTTATGTCATTTTTTTTTTCATATAAATCATTTTCTTCTACTTTCCCATCTCTTCAACCTCCATTGTGCTGAGGAGGAGTGAGACATTGCTGCTGTGTGGAACTTTGCTGTCTACCATGAAAAAAAAAAAAAAGAAAAATTAAAAGCTAGTAAGCAAGCAGACAAACAACAACAATAAAAAAAAAAAACCAGTAAAATTGCAGTAATGGAAATTTAACATTTTCATTACATTTTCTTGTAAATACTGTCCTTAATTTCTGGCAATCCTTCCCTAGCAGCAGACCATCCATAGTGCCAAATCATAGAGGAAAGTAATAATTTAAAAGCAGATTAAAGTTCCAAATTATAATACATGGTATTTGGAAAGCAAATGAATGATGACCCAAATAGTTATTTTTATGCTAAAAATCCTGAAGAGGATAATTACCTCATCCATTACCTCTATAAAGAACTCCATAACGAAGGTGCTGAATTAAATCAACTTTGAATAAACATTTCTGAATTATGAAGAAAAAAAAAACAACGCACATAAGATTCTGTTTTTCTGCTTTATGTGGAAAATACTTATGTATGCACATACTAATAACATACATACATTTGTTATACTTATGTTTCAAAAATTCTTAATGACAAAACCGGATCATAGTTGACTTCCCATAGATTATCAAAGGATTAATGTCTATACACAGGGAATGTGACACAATAATTCAACAGTTGGCAAAAACTTATGGAATTCAGTGATTCCTTGCAAAATTAATATTTGTTTAAAGTTTCCTCTCTGAGTGGTATCTCTCTGACCATTAGAGACATATCACAGTTTCTGTTAATATTCCAGTGAAAACTTCAACAAGGGGTGAACAAAATCTACACTTTTTACCAGAATTTCCTCATGTATTTATATTAATTCCACTGATGCTCAAAAGGTATACCCATTTGTCCAGCAATTTCCTTTCTTGGATGACACTCTGAACTAGTTTTTCAATATCTACATTGCAGAAATAATCTTTGTGAGCAGAATAGAAACTTCTTAGTATATATCAAAACCAAAAATTATGATGACAATTCGTTCCACATTTGGCTTCATTACACATGCTGTAAAGAACGCACATGAAAAGCCTTTCAATGTTTTGATAGACAAATTAGTACATATCAAATGTGATGCTCCTGAACTGCTACAGTTAGAAAGCCCTAATCCCTTATACAAATCATATAATATGTATATTAGTTTATATTTCTATATACATTTGCATATATATTATACATTTTTTTCTTTGAAATATCAGATATTAAATATAAGAACTTTTATCTCTATTATCTGCAGCACATTCACCAATATTTTATGCAGCTTTTAGTTTTTCAGGAAATAATAGAATGGTTTATTCACCGTCATTTGTCATTGTTTCTTATTTCTTTCATTATTGATGCAGATTGATTTTGTCTGATTATCCTCTCTGTAGTTGATAAGAATCCTACATAAGTCATCTTTTATTTTCACTGCAGCTGATAAACTGAATGTACTTTTTGCTGCTGTGGTTACATTATTTTATAAAAGTGTCCAACTTCAGCTTTCATGCTAAATTTGCTCATGATTTGGGAGGAAGTAAAGAAGAAAACTGACATGAGAAAGAGAAGCTGAGGAAAATTAAAAAATACTTATTGAATAATACAAATTAAGAACAGGTTCTGTCAAATATTTGCTCAGGATATAAAAAAAATTAAATTCAATATTAAGATTCTAATAAGATCATATTTAAAATAAAAATGATGAGCCTGGCTAGATAGAAATGACATTCAGAGATCAAGGCATCAAACTTGAAAAAGTCTAACAAGAATTGGAGATGAATCTAAGAGAATGAGAAATACATAAACAAAAATGTCATTGAAAATAGCAAGTTGTATAAATATCTAGAAATGCTGTTTTGATTTCTGACATATAATGCTGCTTTAGTTACAAGATATGACAAAATAATAACATGGCATTTAAATAGTCAGTGAAAATGGTAATTCTTGGCTCTTTTCTATTCCATTTTAAGTATGCCTTTAAAGTGTAAGGCAACTCACAGCATGCATTTTACTTCATGGAGATATGCATTTTATGTTTTTCAGCTTGAATATATGGCTTAAATATGCTTGTTTCGATTACAATTTCAGATGAAAAAAAGTAGAGAAAAAAAAATGACAACATTACTCCAGTGATCTCCATACTAAAACATGAAGAAAGAAGTATTCCATTTTTTTTCTCTGCCAAATTCATCCTCGGTTGTTATTTTTTTTCTATTTTTTCCCCGTTTGTGCATGTTTTTTTTGAAAAAGATTACTAGTGATACAACATGAACTTTCCCAGTCTGGCATCAGATTTGTAAATTGAAGAAATTTCAAGACCCTTTTATATCAAAGCATGAAATAGCAAGCTAATCACTTTATCTCAAAAATTATTTGTATTCAGAACAGATATTGTAACATTCAGCTAAGATAATATTTAAACTTTTCAGACAAAAGTTGCTATTACGGCACACTCCAAATTTAAATTTTCAGTAAATTGGAATGCCCCATAAAGCTTTAAGAAGGAAGGGAGAGAGACAGGTATGTAGACACCAGATTATTTCAAGCATAAAATATGTTTTTTGTGTGCATATTTTGGACATTATTTCTCATTGCTCCCAGAGGAGTTGATATGCAGGAGCTGTGACAACTTTTAGCATTGAATCCTGACAACCATACCAACAACAGACTGTGACTCTACAGGGAAGCCATCTCTGGAAGAGTGGGAGGGAGAAAAAGGGAAAATGTTATTCCTAACTTTGTGTCATCCTAGACATTCTTTCATGGAGAAAAACAGTCAATCTCTTTTCCTGCCAATACTTTTTACTTGATTTAACCACAAAGTATTTTATAATTAAAGACATATCAAACATGAAATTTTCCATATATGGCCTGTTATGTGTTGAAAAAGTATTCTCTTTCACTGTGAAGAAAACTTATTGGATGTAAAGCTGAGCAGTTGTTAGATTTCTCAGAACAATGGTGAAGTCATAGAAAAGTAGTTCTGATCAAACCCAATACACTTTCAAGATCTTTAAGAAAGAAAAAAGGAAATAATATTTACAAAGAAAATCTACACATACTATCTTGATCTCATATATTACTGCTGAACTGATTAGAATGCTTTGTTTCACGTTGAAAGTTATGAAAACTCTCCCCTTTTCCCCTTTTTCTCTTTTTAAATTCATTATTTCTAGTAGGAGGAAAATACTAATTCAAATTCAAAGCTACAAAATTTTATTTTGGGTCTTAGCATTACTCTATTTCCTCTAGAAAAGGTGTACTGACATTTTAAAAATTATTTTTAACTGAACATATTTTAGTCAGATTCAGGTTATACCCAAAGATATATTCTATCCCTCCAAAAAAGCAAATTTTCCATATTGACTCACATTAAAGAACAGACAAATAAGAAAACACTTAGCTTTAAGTGGAAACACATTAAACTGCCAAAATCTTCCAGTTGAACTGAAACCTCCAAATGGACTGAAGATTGATCTGTACACAGATTCTCAGGAAAATGCCACTAGAGAACTTACTGTAGGTACGTCACTCCAAAAGTAATGCCTCCCATTTATTTATCTGGAAACTACAACTGATAGAAAAATAACACTGTTTAATAGAACAAATTCTCCGCTACAAAACCCTATTTTCAACAGTCACATCTATTAGCTATGCATTTTTGCCAACAATGAACAAGAACTTGCATGCTGCTCTCACAAAATCTGCACCAGCAGAGGTGACCCCCTGTCACCACTGCTGAAATACACCACCCTTTATACAACACTAAGAAACACAATTGTTAAAAAACAAACATGAAGAAACCCCAGTCCACTGGTTTCTTTTCAAATTTTCTTTCAGCATTTTGATTTCCCCCTCCTCAAATGAAGCCAAGAGCCAGAACTAGATGTTAAGTATCTAAGTTGAAAAATGACATCTGAAATGACATTCCTATCATCCTAAACAAACAAATAAAAACTAATTGCCCACAAAATGTCTGCATGTCTTACAAATTTGTCCTGACTGGAACACATGATAAAGAAGCCAGTCATGCAGCCCCAGTGTCCTCTCTAGAAATAGTAGAGATTCAAATCAAAATTCCCCACTATCAGTAGACGCTCACTAGCTAAGAGGTTGAGGGCTGTATTACTCAAAGAGAGGTGACTAATATCTTTAATTTTTACTCAGCTAGTTCTCTCCCATACAACCAAAGCAATGATTGAGAAATCCATATTTGGATCACTAAAATGATTTATTTTATTTAATCCTCCATTATTTTCACTATTAAGAGAGACAACAATAGACAATACCTATCTGGAGCTGATAGATCATATGGATGTGCTCTCAGGAAATGGAGGATATGGACAAGAATCCCCTCAGGCAAAATAAAGTGTTTCTACGCACTGGAGATAAGTACAATCAATCAATTATTGACCAGTAGCACCATTACTTCAAAAGGAAGAAAGATTTCCTTTTTTCTCTAAGGCAAGTTATATACACCAATTCTAAAAGTAGTATTGCAGTGTAAAAATATTAACTCTTAACACTAGAACAAAAGTATGAGAAAGGGAGATTTTAACTTTAGTACAGATCTATGTAATTAAGTTTAGATATATTGGCAATTTTCCTAGTTCTTTTCTTCTTTTTTTTTTCTTTCTCTAATTAAAATAAGTGACTTATACACCTTATTTATGTAGCTAACACACTTAACTCTGATTGTACCTTACAAATGTCAGAAAAAAATGAGAAATCATGAAACAAATGAGGTGAAATTTATGAATGTTTATAGGTCAGTGTGCTAAGATTCAATGAATTAAAATTGCACACTAGAACAGGCTCCCGAGGGCAGTGGACATCAAGACTAACAGAGTTTAAGAAGTTTTGTGGCAATGCTGTCAGAAATATGGTTTAATTTTGGGATGGTTTTATGCAGAGCCGGGAGTTGGACTTGATGATTCTTGTGGGTCCCTTCCAACTCAAGACGTTCTATGATTCTACGATTCATCTGTATAAAGCTAGAGTCTTAGGAGATTTAATCAAGGGAAGAAATTTTTTACCTTCAAAACAATCAGGAGTTTCTTCAGAACAAAGTATACACAAATCTGAGCAAGTTGTAGGAATGAGCTCAGCAACAGCAAAATTAAGACAAGCTGTGGAAATCCTTTTCACATTTCCTTACTTTTAATGAGGATCTAAGCTGTAGAGAATAAAGTGACTGTACAGTAGGATACTTTTAAATAGTTTTGTTTCTTAGTACAGTGCTATCCTTCTCATCTTCATCTTATCCAGGATAAGTCACTAATGTTCATCAATCTAAAATATTTACTTAAGTCAATCTTTAAAGGATCTTTCAGATAGTCCATGTGGGATTAGGAGGCATGTAAAATATTTGTCATCTTCCAAACTGCTACAAAAAAACCCCTGATTTTTTTCTTGAAGAATTCTAATATTTCTTCATTGCGTTAACAAAAGGCTTGACAAGTTTTGAACCATAAGATGGAAATCCTTAAATATAAATTCAGCAATATTTACTTGCACCCAGATAATTCTAAAATGATCATTAAGACCCTTCTTTAAATGCTGAGAATAGCTACATGCAGAATAAATGACAAAATAGCATCCTTGTAATTATTTGCTAGCACTGATTAAGCAGCACAAGACCGCTTACAAACAGTGGGGAGTCTGGGTGACCTGGTATTCATTGTATAACTACCTTTTGGTGTGCTTCATACTACTATGTAGGTTGTCTGACTGGTCGGTTTACCCTGATTCAGTCAATCTATACATTCTACAGGAAAGGATTATGTATTTTTCTGACTGTGTTCATACAGCAGTAAGGCACTGTGGCAACATATAATCCATAAAAACAAAGACAATACAGCTGGAAAGGTTAGGAAAAGAATATTTGGTTCACAGGTTACAATATGGTAAACACTGGACCAGAATCTGACATAGAGTTAGATATCTCAGATCTTATTTCTTTTGAAACAACTATGCTACCTTTTATCATCTGAAGATCCAGTTTATTCACTGTTCTCATAAGGACTATGAAGATGTATTTTTTTCCCTTGAATATGATCAAAGCAACATGTTTAATAGTATTTGAGTGTTATATATCAGTAATATAATAGTTTATGTAGTAGGGGTAGCAATGTAGCTGTCAGGACAATAATATAGGCTAAGATCTATTAATTTATTATTTACTCGACTAATAGCTCAGTTTTTTGGCATACCTTTCAATCCCCTGAATAGCACAGGAGTCACAAATCCACCAGGCAAGATGATGCAGTTTCTAAACTCTCAGATTTCAAAAACCAGGAAATTTTTCCTTCAGAGGTGTAAAAGCCTTCCTTTTGTACCTCCAGATCTACCATGTCCTATCTCATTTATGCAAATACTATATCCGGCATTTCTTATCCTATTTTCATTAAACTTGCCAATACAATTCTGTAAGGCGCTGTTATGCTACATACAGTTTGGGAAATATATGTATAACTGGGCCTTTTAGAGTGGGGTGATTGCATAATTTATGATGATGTTCAAGTCATAGAGATCACAAATCACATGAATGCATAACATATAATTTTTAAATAAGTGACAGAAATTCTTAATATCTCTTTTTTTTCATTTGTACATAATATGAAGTTTTAGAACTTCTTCAGCCATGAAGTAATCAGATCAGCCCAGTGATGTGGAGCAAATGTTTATGGCTATGTATCTGGCACCAGAGTTCCATCTCACATCTTTCTGATGGATTTGTTCTTGTTATTTGTTGTTGTTTTTGTGTTCATTTGCTTAAGCTCTGCACTGAATATTTCCAAGTAAGCTCACGTCTTTTTTTAGAGTGAAAAACAAAATAGCTGATATTTGTGAAAAAGGTGAAAAAAGGAAGAATGAAAGAAAAAAAAATGTATAGAAATCTCACATGCAAGAAAGGTGAAGAAATCAAAGAAATATGAGACAAGAGAAATCTCTAATCTCTTATGTCAATCATATTCAGCATTTTCAATCCTTTATGATCTCTAAGTAACAGATATGACAAGGGCAATATTTTTAGAGAAATATAAAGCAGGGATATAGTAAATCAAGAAGATAAATGGAAGGAAAACAAAATTAAAACAACACAACGTTGAAGTTAAATGCAATAAACAATGGTCTGTAATGATGCTAAGTCAGAGTAGCAGTTAACAAATAGCAGATTGATTAAAGAAGACATATTGTACAGAAACAAAACTGAGTTAATTAAAAATAAGGCAAAATAAAAAAAGGGAGATGATAGCCTAGCTAATGCTTTCATTTTCAATATAGTGTACTATCAGAATCTCATTAATAATTCATCACCAAGATTTCTAGAGGTAGACCTTTCTAAGATTAGGACCCTTTGATAAAAAGAAGGTTGAAGTGTATAGAGACATTAACCTACTTATAGCAGTAAAGGTAAAGTTAGCTGAACGAGGAATTTTCAGTGCAGCTAAACAAAGAACCAGTATTTTCTAGATTCAGTCAGGTCAAATCTTAATTTCATAGGAACCAAAATAATTACTCTAAGTATGACCTTGTTCACATGAGTTCATTACATGCTTTTACATAATATTACTGACTCTGACAGAATCTGCAAATCATTTGGAAGATACTTAGGAAATGTGAAAACCTCTGCCTTACTGCTAGTTGGGCAGAAGGGGAAGAAGCAGAAAATGTAAGAAGGAAAACAGAAGATATTCTCCAAGACCAGAAAGTAGAAGAAAAGTTGAGAAAGAAGATTAAATTAAGATCAAATAAGAACCTCTCTTCGAAATATATCAGCTATCCATCATTTCTTTTGACAAAATGAGAGCAATTGTAAAGTTGAAATGTGTATATGATAATTATTTTCCTTGGTTTCTGTAAAGCAGAATAATTCTTTGTCCTACAGTTCCTGTGATACAACCATCTTTAATGTTGTGAAAGGCTTAAAAAGCATATGCTCTAGTGCAATGCTATACAGTTTATATATAATATTGTTTCAGTAAATTACTGGAAAAATGATCTACCTTGCACATATATATATATATTTTTTTGAGCAAATTAAAAGCTTGTCGGTTATGAGGCTGATGCAAATACAGAAGAGGCTTCCTAACAAGGAAGGACCAATTGTGTTTCATTACAGGAAAATGAGATACCAACATTCATGCAGGTATCTCCTAGTTTAGGATATTAACTTAAGTCTAATTTCTTTTGGATTCATGTAGAAATCTATATGAAAGTACTTAGACTTCAAATGCTGACTGAGGTAAAATTCAGTGAGACCATTCTGCCTATACTGTGCTGGATATTGGTGCGAATATTTTGCAGTCACTTCTCTAACCTAAGGATATGAAAGCATATTCAGAAAAGTATTAATTTTCTCCCTAGGCAGAGTATTAACAGCATTGATGAACACAAAACGTAGAAACAATCATGCTTTATGCCCCCTCAAAGTCATCCCCTATTTATTAAACTAAATTCAATTAAGTCACAAAAAGTAGGAAAGCAAAAAATCTTGCCAACACTCACACACTAAGGTCAGCTTATATGCAAAGTACACGTAGTACATTTCCTGCTAATAGAAAATACATCCAAATCTCAATATAGTAATGATACACTGAAACTTGGATTATGATTGAATTTTTCTGACTGAGACCTTGTCTCTAGAAGAACAAAACATCTGGACTAAATTTGGCAAAAGACTGACTATTTAAAAAATGATCTCATATTCTATCTCCATGGCTCTTTATGAACTTTCTGAACATAAGCTTCTTTTTTCTTAGAAGCAATTAGCTCAGAGTGTCCTTCATATATACACTTTTTTTTGAAAGTATTAGATAAATCTTACCCACTACAGAGCACAGAGGTAAATAATTCCAATCACTTCATTTACATAATATCTCTGTATAGTCTCTATATTGAACCAGATTGTTTTTCTGAAGCATACACATTTTTTTGCTCTGAAATAACTTTGTAAACCCAAGATGATTTATATGATTATGTATGTCAGGATATCTTTGAGTGTATATGTAATCACCTTTACTGCAAAATCACAGAATGGTTAAGCCTGGAGGGAGCCTCTGGAACTCGTCCAACCTCCCTTCTCAAACAGGGCCACCTAGAACAGGTTGCCCAGGAACATGTCCAGGTGGTTTCTGAATCATAGAATCAGCTAGGATGGAAAAGACCTACAAGATCATCCAGTCCAACCATCCACCTACCACCAATAACCACACTAAACCATGTCTTTCAACGCTATATCTAAATGTTTCTCGAACACCTCCAGGGACGGTGACTCAACCACCTCCCTGGGCAGCCCATTCCAGCTCCTGACCACTCTTTCAGAAAAGTAGTAAATAGTAGTAGTGAAGTAGTAGTGAAGACCACCAAGGATGAACTCTACTGCAACTCTACAACTCTACAACTTCTCTGAGTAGCCTTTTCAGTGCTCTGTCATCTGGACAGTAAAGAAACACTGAGAAGACTCTGGTTTCATCTTCTTTGCGCCTTCGCTACTGGGGAAGCTTTCCCTATTGGTATTTATATACGCTGATAAGTTCCCCCCGAATTGTCTCCTCTCCAGTCTGAAGAGTCCCAGTTCTCTCAGTTTCTCCTCATTGGAGAGGTGCTCCAATGTATTCATCATCTTGGTGGCCTAACACTGGACTCTTTCAAGTCCGTTCATATCTCTCTTGTATTGGCGTGGGAGGAGAACTGGATGTAGAACTCCAGGTGCAGCCTCACCAAGGTCAAAGAGAGGGGAAGGATCACCTCTCTTGACTGGCTGGTGATATTTTTCCCAATGCAGCTGAGAATATCAATAGCTCACTTAGCAGCAAGGGAGTACTCAAGCAAGGGTACATTGTTTATATTCTAATAACCACAGAGAAAAAAAAAAAAAAGGCTTAAACTTTCTATTATTAATTCTTATGACATCTCTTTATTGAATAGTTTAATAGTTTGTTATTCAGAATCAAGATACTTTTTCCAAGCTGGTTAACTTTTAATAATAGATGTAATAGATTGCTTATTGTCTGAGTATTTATTAAGTAATAAAGTAAAATAAGTCACCTTTTCTATTAATCTTTATAAACTTTAAACACTTCAGATCACTGAAAATTTGAACTGTTAAAACAGAAATTAATTATCTGCAAGACAATCAGTGTTAGTGACATGACGCTGAATTTATTAGCAGCAAGACTATTCTCCTGAAATCTTTACATCTTAAAAATGTAAATGATTTTATTTATGCAAATAAAACATCATCTCAGGGCATAAAAGGTTTATGTAAATTCTTAGTCTCACACAGTGTATAACTTTTTACCAGTTAAGATCTAAACTGGCACTCCACTGACAGGAGTTTCCACAGTCTCTCAGGGTAACCTGTTCCAGTACTGCTGCATTCCATAGTGAATGCTTTTTTTGTTTGCTAGCATTCAGTCTGTACATAAAAACCCACATTTTTTTGTCCATTGCCTCTTTCTATTTTGTCACTACCAAGAACAGTTTAGCTTCGTCATCAAATAAATTTAGGTGGTTTTATTTGCATTGGCCCTTATCTTTGTTTCGCTGGACTAGGACATTCTCTCTTTGTAGGCTTGTCATGGTTTTATGATTTTTGGTTATTGGTACTCCACATCATAACATCATGTAGTGAATGTACCTGGTTCTCAGAAGAGAAGGACTACTACAGTCCCCACGGTACTTTTCTCCTCTGTTACCATTTTCCAGCCGGAGGGAAAAGATAAAAGCTCGCAGTATAAAAACTTGCAGATCACGAGACCTCGTCCCTTTTTCCGCCGTCTCTCATCTTGGCAGCACCTCGCTCTCCAGCCGTCTTATCGTTGGTAGTAGAGTAAGGCCTACCTTGATTTTGGGACATTCTCTCTCTCTGTATTGGATTTATCAGCTTAAATTGTAATTATATTGTATTATATATATATTATAGTGTGTTGTTTTGGATTCTGATATTTTATTTAGTAAATTAGTTCGTTTCTCCTCAGATTGTTGCCGCTGTTCTTTGCTCTCAGGGCCATCTCCTTACCCTTTTCCCCTTTTCCCTTTTCCCGGGGCGTGGGCCCGTGGATCCCCCGTCCCCTTTGTCACGGAACTGGGCCGAACGCCCGTAAACCGTTGACAAAGCTGCATGCTCTGGAGTCTTGTCCATCTCAGTAACTCGCTCCTGGATATTAATTAGTTACTGAATGTCCCATTTACCTCAGTCTAGGTTGCAGAGAGGACAGGAAAACTGAACTCTATTCAAAGAATGGCTCCAGCAATATTGATTAGAGGGAAATAATCAGGATTCAAGAAAACTATACTTCTTACTGAACTTCATGAGGTTTACATCAGTTCAGTCTTCAGATTGATCAGTGTATGGTTTGAAACACTGACATTTCGTATTTCTTCTATACCTACTAATTTAGTGTCAACTTATCATTGATAAAGGGTTTGAATAACGTAAGTACCAGGATTGACGCCTCGTATGTCTCTGGACAGTTCTGGCTTCCAACCGAATAACTGGCTATTAATTCAGAGCACAGTAGTCCAAACAATTTAAAATCCTATTAACATATTAACAGAGTGCTAATCCACTCCAGCATCTAGCTGAGATAATCAAAAGCCTTATTTAAGACAAGATGTATGACGATGCCTACTATGTTCTGGTTATGAATTAAACCTAGTCCACACAGAAGACAATCAAATTGGTAAAGCTTGATTTGCCATTGGTATATACATCCCGAGCCACTGTAATTTCTATTACTCTATGTTTGAGTTCTTTTAAAGAAAGAAATACATTCTTTTTCCTGATTTTTAAAACTTTGAGATAAATATTTTAAAATCTCATTTTGTAGGAAAATAAACAAGTTCTTTCAAATTTTTTTGCAATTAGAATAATTACAGTATATTTGAACTTCTTTACTTTTTTTCTTTCTTAAAAAAAGTCATAGGAATCAAAATCAAGAAAAGGAATATCTTTTGTCAGGTTATTTCTTAATGTTATTCACACAGAAAGAACAGATATTGGGTAAACTCTTGGCTCCTCTGAATCAAGAAAACTGTCATTTCAATTTAAAGATGTGAGAATGAGAGACGAATAAGCAGTTCTCTTTAAGATAAGGTAGAACATAATGTATACTGTAATTCACCATATGGTGTGAACATGAGAATTTACTCAACAACTTAACCAAGGAAGACAGAAACTAACAGCTTGAGGTAACACTAAATATGAAAAATAAAACAAAACAAAACATCCTTTTGCTCTCACTGAACCACAAACTGATCTCCAGCTCATTAGAAATCATAAGGGAAGATAAAATTACTTTGAAGCTGCAGACTTCTATTTATTTATTTTAAGAATACATAAAAGCATGTTCACCTTGAAGACAATCAGAGAATCATAATTCTTTTTACACTTTTTCTATGCTTTCTGAAAGATTTAATTTTGTTTTCTCTGTTATTTAAGCATTTCACTGCAAGGAAACTGTTCTTAATAGCACAATTAAAAAGCATTGCACAAACAATTTCCCTTTCACCATTTGCAATTTAGAATAAGTAACAATGGGATGGTTGTTACACATGTTGCCATGCATTGTGCAACAGGAGGCATAAAAGACATTACAAAGCTAAGTGATAATTAGCATCCTAAGAGGTTGACATTTATAGACTAAATAAAAAAAACATTTCTGTTCACGGTAGTAACCTGAATAAAGATGATTTTGGAGCACATGGGATTTACATAGATTACCATACTACTTAGATATCCTGAAAGATCAATTTTGATAAGGATGTTCAATAGATATTGCTGTTACAAGTGGTATAATATATTTTGATTTCTGTTAGTATCTGAAGATTTATGACAGCTTTAAAAAAAAAAAAAATACCCAAACAAAAGAAACAAAAACAACCCCACAGATACAATATGTCATTAAAGAGTGATATCATGACTTTCTGCTAAGACAGATATAGCACCCATCTTACTGTCTGTGATCTGTGGCAGCATCAGATTAAGAATCTCAGAGGAATAGAGGATGTTTAATCACTCATCTGACAGGGAGTATAGACCTAAGATCATGTTGTTTTCATTACTTGGTGGAGTCTTGTCTCCTCTTCACTAATTTTCTTTTACCTTTAAACAAGGAATTTTTACATCTACTGTCAATCTTTAGACTGTAAGTACGAATAAAAATGTGTTTAAAATTTAAAATTTTCATTCATATAAAGAAAAACTGAACTTAACATTTGACTCTGGAGTGCTTTATTAGCATTTTAGGTTTAGTGTTGTTTTGTATTACAGCCAATGTCTGCAGCTAAGATAGGCTATTTATGAAGGTAGCAATTTTGGTTGCTTTCAATTTTTACAAGCAGTTCTCTCAGCTAACATCATTGTCCATCAAACATGTGTTTGGCCTGAACATGTATTTGTATGATTTGCCTTTCTGCAAACACAATCTGCACACTTACAGAATCTATAGAGAGAAAAAAATGCTTTGGGGATTAACAGAAAAGCTCTTACTCACATGAATCAAGGACGTACAAACTGATAGTTCTTGAGAAAATGTTGCAAATATGTCTAAGTAGACAAAACTTTTTCCTTGTTAAAGTAATAACTACTTTAGCTTTCTGATGCACTGGAAACTGATAGCTGGCTAAAACTGAAAGACAAGAAATAAACATACAAAAGAGTTATAAAGAAAGGGCAAAAATCAAATAGAGAAAAAGGACAAAAAAGCCCAACTCAGATTAGTATAAAGGATGGAAGAAGAGTAAAAAGATGATAGAACAAATAGCTATATAAAATTAAATTTTATTGGATGTTCTTTCATTACATTGAAAAAATAATGGCAAGGAGAAAGAAAAGCAAAACATAGTCTTTAAATGGTGAAAGAATAAAAAGGTGTTTTATTTTCTGTCACTTTGCCCAAATATACATTATCATTAATCCACAAGAGAAAGAGTGAAAAGATTTTCCAAATAGTCCATTCCACAAACGTCCCTCCTCTCAGACACTCCTTAGTCGATAGGGCAAGTTTTGGTGTTCCATGCTTTTACTGATGTCTCTTTTCTCCTTTGCCAGTTCATCCATTGGAGAGAGAAGGAGCTCAAGCTTCGATCTCATAGCATTTACAATACCACTACAGATTGCCTGTATGCAGGTCATAACAGTAATAGGACATATATTTTGAGCTGATAATTTGTCTATCTCTTGCTTATTCTAACTTTTTCTGGACTTAGCCAACTTCATTACATTGACATTATGTATTTTAACATTGTAACAGATCTCACAATCAAATCTAGTTAGTTCTATTCACTAAACTGCAAACTAATATAGAATAATACAATAAATTGTAACCGTGGAAAAAATTCCATTTTCAGTAAAGCAACAAAAAGGTCAAATACAAGAAAACTTTCAATTTTAGTTTTACAAGACCTGCAGTCAGAGATTTTAGTGTAGATATCATGTTTCCTAATGCTTACAGAAAATACTGTTACTGTTTTTCGTACAGTCTCTACTAGAAAGAGGACATTAGAGGTACAAATTAAAGGTTTGTTATTAAAATTTAAACACATGCTTTTTATTATTTGAATTTCTATACAGATAAAATATTTGTCATTTTAAAAGGATTTTATAAAAAAACATACTCCTTGAATTCAGTAATATAAAAAAAAAAAACAACACTCTTAAGAAACAAAAAACATCAAGGAAACCTCAAGAATGTGTTGGAACATTAAACATTTGCGTCCAAATGCCACTTCAGTTCTCTAATTCCTGAACAACTCCTCTGCTTTAATAAACCATTTAGCCACCTCTATTTCTTATCCTTCCTAATGAAAAATGTATCCATAATGGAAAAGCTAACAGTATTTGCCTGACTCTTGCAAAGATTATCAGTGAACTAATTTATACTTAATATAATTAATTTATACTTCAAAAACATAACAAATGAAAGTCAGTACTCTAGAGCCAATTATTATTAGTGCAGTTGATAAGTTCTCAGCATAAGTAATATACAATTTTTGAGTAACTACATTTTCCAAATAAATTGTCTATTTGTCTTATTTTCAATAATTTGGAAATAAGGATGTTGCTACATCATTAATGGGTGATGTAAGCAACAAATAGCTCAGCCAGCACACCTCATTACCATGGACATTTTAAAATGCTTTCTAATATAGAAAAGTAACAGAAGACAAGTTGTAACAAATGGATGTAAATATACAAAATGTGATTGGATTCAATAAATTCTTAAAAATTCTTATACATAGGGTAAAAAAGGCCAAATCTTCTTTTCCATCATTTTTCTCTGATATTCATATTAGGTAGTATCTGCTGTTCCTTCAGAAGTTGTGTGTGGAGTCATCGTTTTACAGTCTAATTTCCTGAATAAGGTCACTCTGAAAAGCAAACAAAAATGCACAAAATATAATGTACTAAAATATTGATGCACACCATCACTACAGATTTTTTATCTTCATCAGTGCTAGATTTGTCAAAAACTAACCACATACAGTGTGTCTGCTCTCATATAGCTTGTTCCATACAAAGTTCTCTAAGTGAATTTGATTTACAGGTCTGTTATTACTAAATAGCAACCCGAAATCACATTGTCATATGCTTTATATTTTTGACTATGTATTGATGTAGTAGGACACTCAAGAATAGGATGGGGTTGTCCAGTGAAGTGGTGAAGTTCCAGTCTTTATGTAGACATAAAATGACAGAATTGTTAAGATTGAAAGATCATCTAGTCTAGCCATCAACCAATTATCACAATGCCCACAAAACCACGTCTCCAAATACCACATCTACACATTTCTTGAAAATTTTCAGTGATGATGACTCCACCACTTCCCTGGGCAGCTTCTTCCAATGCATTACCACTCTTTCTGAGAAGAAAGTTTTCCTAATATCCAACCGGAGCTCCCCCTGGTGCAACTTAAGGACATTACATCTCAGCCTATAGCTGTTACCCGGGAGAAGAGGCTGACACTCACTTCGATACATCTTCCATTCAGGTCGTTGTAGAAAGTGATAAAGTCTCCCCTGAGCTTCATCTTCTCCAGATTAAGCAGTCTCAGCTCCCTCAGTCACTCCCTGTAAGATCTGTACTCCAGATGCTTCACCAGCTTTGCTGTCCTTCTCTGGACATGCTCCATGGTCTCAGTGTGAATGTGGCAATAAAGGACTTAGTGACTAAAGGATTTAATGACTGTACTTGGTAGTTCATGTAGGTGGTTGGTCTTGATGATCTTGAAGGTCTTTTTCAACCTAGATGATTCAAATTCTGCAACACTAAATATAAAAATGTTGAAAGATTTTAAAAATCATAATCAAATGCTATTTTGCTAATAATTTTATATGCTGTTTATACTCGTGAAGATACCTGATATCTTCACAATGGTGTTTTAAAGCATGCTCCTATGATATGTGACAATTTATCCATTACCAGTCTAATCTGACTGAGTGGATAATAAAATCAATTTCAGTGATTCTGTTTCACATAATACAATTGACCCAATACTTTCAGCACAGTAAAATATTCAGAAGGGACTTCTTCATATGTTATTTTTTGCAATGAGATCTACAGCTATAGTAAAACCTGTGTAAAATTACTATCCACATTACTATTCTTTCAATTAGTAGATATCTGATAAGAATCAAGAAAGGTCTTGTTTTGTTTTATTTTATTTTGTTTAATTTTTTAAAGCTATTTGGAGAGCAATAGAAAGCAAAGCAATCAGAGACTATTATAGAAATTAAGAAAAATGCCTAGGGTTCTAAAATTTCTGATGTGGTAACAAAACCACGAGACTGAAAACACAGAAAATAGTATGACACCAAAAATGAAACTAAGCAAAGTTGATACATTATTTAGCTGTGACAGTTTATTTAGTTTTAAGGAAAAAGTATGCAATATATGTAGGTCACTCTAAAAGTCTACATATACTTGCTCAAAATAGAGATGATTTGTGAGAATTACTGATAATCAGAACGTAAAACATTAGTAGTATTATTATGAAATTTACATAATAATAATCTTTTTTGAATGCTGTGTATTAAAATGGAGGCATGAACTTCCAAAAACAAGGTTCCTACAGCACAGTTCCTTTCTTGTTTCTCCTGAACTGGCTTTCTGTCACTTTATAAAGTGTTCTACATCCTATCCTTGTTTCTCATTGCATTCTTCCTTTATCTTACATTTGTGCTGTACATTTGTACATTTTGTGGCCACATGTACTACAGTCAAATTCACTGTGCCTAGGAAATCAGAAAGGTTGTACATTCTTCAAAGTTGGTAAAATAAGCCCCCCCCAGTATAACTTGTGCTGTAAGGCTGGACCAGGAACTTGAGATAATTTGCTGCCTCTCTTCTTAATTGGATCATTCTAAATCTATAAACAAAACTATAAACACTATTAACTATAAACAAAACATGCAATGAGAGTATAAGAGCTATTTTTGTTCCTTTACTAATCTCTCCCTAAAAAAAATGTAGGACTTTGTATTTATTCCACTTCCCTAAAAAATACAGTTTATCAAAATTAATTAGCTAAATGAATTTGCAGCGTTCCATACTATACAGATAGTAAATATAAACTGGCTCTACTTACTAAAGTTATAGATGTGAAACATAACATTTGTTTTCCATCTCACAGCACTGACCTCTTAAATAAACAATAGTAATAAACAACAATTGATCAGTTAAATATGTAGAGGGATTAATGCAATCATGTTAAGTAATTATTCTTTCTTATAACAATTCTCTCAAGTGCAAAACTTTCGGTAAACCAAAATTTTAGAAGTTTAGTTGATATTCTTTGTTTCCTGGGAAGCCTTAGCAAACATGCTATAGACAATGGAGGTTGAAAATGTAAAATTAAGATTACTTATTCTTTGCTTTCTCTCTCTCTTATGATGAGTGTAAAATTGAGAAGTCTACAGAGGCAAGAAAGATCTACTTTGATGTGGAACATCCAGGGAGGATACAAGGATACAGAAATGGGTACTGGAATGGAAAAAGACTGCTACGGAACATCAGAAGAAATAGAACCCCAAGAGAACTGGTTGAACAGTAATTAGATGTTTCCTTCTGTACAGGCTTATCAATGCTCACAGTATAAATTTACCTTGGAACTCTTTCTTTGGGCACTTTGCATATATATGCACAGATATATATATGGATGAAGTTATTTCAAAGATTTTTAACATAATTAGTGCCACATTACAGAATTGTTTACTTTTTTTTTTTTGGTAACAAAAATTATGCATTGGATATATATTATACTTCAAGATCATACACTGTATTGCCACAGAGAGTAGTAGCAACTGCAGTAAAAACTTATACTAGAATTAAGTACATATAAAATTCATAATTCATGCTCAAACTGAAAGAAATCTAAAATTGTAATAGATGACCTTTAAAATAAAAATGAGTAGAGCTCTACAGAGATCACTGCTTTTGCAGAAGATCAGAAACAAAAAAGCTTGGATGATGAATACGCTCTTTGTAGAGTGTAATACAATTACATATTGTATTAATGTTCTTAACAATGGGAAATTTCCCTATACTTTTCCAATTACATTTCCTCCATGTTTCTCAACACAGCTGAAAAAAATCATTTTCCTGAATAGTAAAACTATTGTCATGTCACAAAGTCTCTTTAAATGTTCCTTTCATTCTACTTGGTATATAAAAACATCTGTTTTAACAAGTTGCATTACACTACAGTCTTCATTATCTTAACTGTTAGAATCCCATGTCATCATGCTTTTCATACGTTTCTGAAAGTGTCATAGTTTGTTTTCTCTAATATACATCACCTTATTTGCATATTAAACATTTTCCTCAACACAACCCAAATTTAACCAAAATATCACTACTTGTCTGCATGCAATGCTGCAGTTATGAATTACAGCTTTTCTCACATCACTCACAAATAGATGTGTATCGTTCGTTTAGACTTTTCTTGAGTTGTCTTTGAAAAATTTTTATCAGCCAGTTTTGCCTGTGTAAAATCAGTGGGAAATATGTCCATTCCTTGGCTTGAATGAAACAGGGTTCTGCAAAGTATCGTATTGGCTTAAACGTGAAGCATTTGACTCTGCTTTGTACTTCTCCAAGCAGAATATTGTGCTTTGATAGGATACATTAGAAAATGATTTTGTCTCAGTCACTCACTGATATGTGTGTTTGCTGTTCTTATTTTTTTGTTTGTTGGCTTGCTTGAAATTTCAACATCTCTGTCAAAATAAAGGGAATTTTTTAACACACGATATCTTATCCTTCTGATAATTACAATTTATTATCAACTACTATAAAAGTTTTTAACAAGTTTTTCCACATGATCATTAATTAATTTTCTTCTTCAAATATCATTACTAGTCAGAGAAGTTAGACTGTTAGAAAATAATGGAATTCTGCAAGTTGTAGTTCAGTTTCATTTCAAAGAATTTCATGCAAGCGTACTCATAGTTTGGAGCAGCATTTCTCTTTGAGCTGAATACAAACGGGGCCAAGTCAATTAGTCTACGTGCAAACTTCACTGAGCTACCTTCACGTTAAAAAAAAAAAAAAAAAAAGACTTCTACACTTTTTAGGCCATATGCACTTTCACGAGACTGGGAAAGACACAATTCCTTTTTCTCATTCCCATTTTATGGCAGGGACATATTAATACTTTCTGCCTCTGAACTTTTATCAGTTTATATTGTATTCTTTTTAGTGCAGACCTGATCTCCTTTTATTCAGTATTTTCATGGATTAGCCAACCTGCCTTTCCATAATTGAGAAAGTTAGGTTGGAAAAGAAACAGTGAAATTTTAAGTCTTAATTGAAACATATCAAAAACAGTTGCTGTGTGACATAATACAGCCATATCAAGGCACCAGATACCTCATCCAGAACATTTGAGAGGTACTTTCATAGTAGTCTGATCTTTAATTTGAATCACCTTCTCTGAGCTATGTTTTATTTTTAGTTATTT
The DNA here is from genome assembly GCF_002078875.1 of Numida meleagris. Lineage (NCBI taxonomy): Eukaryota > Metazoa > Chordata > Aves > Galliformes > Numididae > Numida > Numida meleagris. The sequence continues at coordinate 125,049,154 of NC_034409.1, forward strand.
CAGTATCATATTAGGCATATACATTACAGTCATTTTATTATTATCTAACACTATTCAGAAAATAAAATAAAACAGTAGACTAACTGTCTGAACCCTTCTTTTCTTTTGGCTCAAAATTTGCTTTCTGAGGTATCTTTTGTGATAAGACTCTAACTTACTTACCAAGGAGGCAAATGGTGGGTGTCGCTGTGTGGCAATCAGCATCACCGTATGAACATTTGAAAGCATTTCCTTCAGGGTTGTTTGCCACAGGAAGAGAGTGCTCAGGAGTGTTTACTGGCGGAAGAACTGGCCTGTGACCAAGTAGCGCCAGCTTGGTATGTGAGACTGGGGAATGATACCATCGTATCCTGTGAAAAGCAGGATGCGGGTGGGCACCTCCCTGCTCCCTCTTATCTGCTGGCAAGGCCCGGAAGATGGGTTTTCTTCTGAGATCCCAAAACCACTAACTGCCACTCCAGAGAGAGCTGACTCAACCACTAACTGTCACTCCAAAGAGAGATGACTCGGCCAATTTGGACTTATAAATAAGTTCGTACTGCTGTTGGAGGTTGTCGTCGACCAAAGTGGTCGTCAACCAAAGCGGTCGTCAACCAAAGTGGTCGGCAACCAAACAACAAGCCCTGATGACCCATCACCCAAGAAGATCAACATCGGCGCTACAAACAATGCTGGACCCCTGGTGGTGACCATCTCTCTTGCTTTCAACAAAGACTCCTTGCTTTTTTATCTCTTTTCTATCGCCCACCTTCCCTTCCCCATCTCCCTAAGCTTCTAGGATTTGTAATAAACTGGTCGGGCTAACATTTGACCCGTTGTGTCTTAATCTTGCCGTCGGGTATACATATATTAAAAGAACCCCTTCTCCCTCCTGTAAATTGGAGCGAGACACTAACAAAGCATTTATCTGAAAAAATTGTCCGATAAATATTTACTGTGACTTTCAAATCTGGAAAACTGAAATCACATCTTCAGAGCAATACTGTTATCTGAGTATCTCTGCATATCTACCTACTTTTTTTCTTTATGGAAATATATAAAATAATTAGCATATTTGGAGAACTATTTAAGATTCTGTATCTCCCTTAGCTCCAACACACTGAAGAAAAAAGACATCTAATACCAGATAGACACAGGATAGAGTGCATCTTACCATGCAATTACATTCCCCAAAAGAATGACGAGATTCAGGACTGATTGTGATCGTGAATTAATCCTTTAAAATGTTCACTCTTTGCCTAAAAAGCAAGACAAAGGCCTTACAATGGTTTCAGTATAAATTTTATGTTACTTTTAGAGTCATATTTTAGGTAGGATCTCCTCAAACCATTCAGTGATTCAGGAAATACCTATTTAAGGAGGCTTTTTTTTTTTTTTTCCATTGAACTTCTGTTATCAGTCATATTTTGATAAACATTTTACAAAAGTGACACTTAGGGACACTTATTTATTTATTTTTCTTTTCTAGATAAAGCATTCAGTGTCCTTAAGATATCGTCTTTAAGAATTCTGATGTACACATCTGTACAGAGATATGTAAGTGGTAAGACTGCTAGGATACGTTTAACTGTATCATGCTGTACAGCAAAAACTGTAAATTATTTCAAAAATCAGTACTCTTTCAATTGTGGAATTTCTTAAGAGCTGTGGTGAAGAAAGACAGAAACGTCTGGAGGATGATGGTATTACATCATGAGGCCTAAATGCTTCTGGACTCCTGGACATGATTAGAATATATACTCCTAGACATATCAGAATTGCATTTGCTGCTAACTTTCATATTTGGAGGATAAGATATGTACCCAAGAAAGATGAAGAGGCCAATGGACAGCTCATCTGAGTTAAAAAGTTAGAGTTACTGAGTTAGAATTGTACTGCAAAAATAGAAACTGTGATTATTTTTTTTCTATAGATCATGAAAAGACTCATTCAAGAATATTTTAAATTTATATTATTCTGTCACACCTCTTTTGGTATTTGAGCAATTAAATATTTTTTTCTAAGTCGTTAAATATTAGCAGTTTAACTGTTTACTACATTTCATTCATAACTCAGCACAAGAAATGAGTCTTACTGAAGTGTTCTCAGTGGTGGTCTTTTTATTTTTTTTATGTTGCTTTTGTTGTTGTTGTTGCATGTTTTACAAAAATATAAGCAAAATATCACTAATAATATTCTGTATTAATATGCATTTTCATAGCTTTGCATTTACTTGTAACAGCTTTAAGCATAAGTAGCAGTCAGTACCCAAATTTCACTACCTATACTCCTTTTAAAAACAGTGATTAGCTTCAAATTATTTTGCATGGTGAGGCTGAAATGAATTGGCTGCATGAATCAATAACTTTTTTTTCATCAAATGTAAGTTCTTCTCATTTAAATTAAGTTGCCTTTTTGAAGCTTAGAAAAATTATGTTAGCTCGCATATGCTGGTACTGTTCTTGTCTTCTTTTTTTTTCCAGAAATCTTACATATATTGAAGATCAGAAATGACTTATACAAAAGAAAGTTCTACTCAGAAAGTTTCATTTTCATCTTCCTCTGCCTTTTCTATTAAATTGCTGAGTGTGAACATTTTACGCACATCCTCCTGGGCCTCCATCTGCTACACTGTACAGCATGACTGAAGTGCCCGACCAATCAGTTGCATGGTGCCTATGCCTTCATTTCTATCACTATAAAATTTTATTACACTATTACATGAGTTCAGTTTTTCAGTTAAGAATTTCATCCAAAATATTTCATAGCTTAATAATTAATTCTAAATTATTTTATGCATTGCTATGTACTATAAGATATTCTGAAGTCTAAATCAATTATGTATAATGCTTTGCTATTGTCAGTTCTCATAGTCATTTCCCTGTGAAAATTAATCAAATTAGTGATGCATGACGATATCCTCATTAATCACATCTGACAGGCTAGCAACCCTTGCCCATATTGCACCTGGACAAATCATTTTTGTATTTGGCCTAGTCGAATGTTTTCAGACCATTATTAAAAATAATTTTCAGAACTCTCTTTCATAACATTGCCTTAGAATTTTTTTACTAACATGACAGTAGCGCAGTTATGTAAAGTTACCAAATCTGAGAAGTTATACTTCAGGCTTCTAAATATGTTTTCCAAAGGTATTCCAGTGAATATCTTTCTGATCTGTCAAGTTAATGAAAGGATACAGATGGAAATTACTTTTAGTTTCTCTTTTTCCTTGGTTTTATCTGCTCTTAATTTTGGAATAATCAGAAGTAGTACAGTCATGCCAGGTAGTTTTTTTAATTTTCATCTATGATGAGTGTTTTGTTTTGTTATCTGTTCCTTTCTCTGGGACAGAGACATTTTTTTTCATTTGGAATTTCAAGATTTCATTAAACTAAACCATGAATTCTTGACTTTCTATAAAAGATGTGCTTACTGTTTGCACATATAGATTTTGAACATAACAGGACTTTTTGCGGAAATAATCCTAATGAACAAATTGGTTTATCTAGTGAAAACCATAAATGTCTAACAACAAACCACATTTGAAGTGGTGAAGGTGTATGCAAGTGCCTTGCATATAACTGCCTTGTGTTACAAATATAAATTTGAGTTTCTGAATAATTACTTATGAAAAAAAAAGTATTATTAGCATAATTACTTTCCAGATAGCTGTTTCTCAATTGTCTTCTTGAGAAATAAGTGATGCTGGAAAAGATCTAGTTTAACATATACCAAGGTTCACCGCACTTGAAACATGGTAATTTCCCTACCAATTTTAATGATATAAAGTTGATATTAATTAAGAAGAGTTGTTAATATTAAAGAGAATGCACTTCCTTTAATGTTTCTTCTATGTCTCCCAAAAAGGCACTCTGAAGCATGCTAAATAATAATTTGTTCAATTAATATTTCAATCAATATAACACTACATTTACTGCAGTATATTTATTCACTCTGGCTGAATTCAAACCTTTTTCATAAACAAATGAGTCTTACTGTGAGGCCTATGACCTTGTCTGCATGACATCTCTGGTAAACTGACCTGAAATATGGAGTGACTGGGAGAATCTGAATATCTGTGCAGACTGAAGCCATAAGTAAAAGTGCATACAATTTTATATTTAGTGCTTATGAGCCATTACTAGTCGCAATTTGAATGACATTTGCTAATAGCACAAAGCCAGGAGTTTATGTTCTTCATCTAAAGCCATTAGACCTAAAAGCCTCAGATGGATCCTTCAACTATTAATCAACCCCGAATAAAGTACATCATTTTTCCAGGGAAGACAGCAAGTCTGTGGAAAGCTTCTCCTGGACTATGTTATCTAAGACAGTTGCAGTATTGCCATGTACAGCAAACAGAGAGGTTCATGTAGCATTCTTTCTTTTTGGTTATCTCTAAGGTTTTCTAAAAAGATAAAACTGATAAGCTGTTGAGCATGCTTTTGCATGCCCTCATATAACAGAAAAAGAAGAAAAATAATTTCTAACAGGTTTAGTATTTCTGGAAATAGAAGACTAAGGAAAAATCTATTAATGGTCCCACATGCAAGATGAATAAAAGTTAAGAGGAAATCCTTACATTTTATGGCATTGTTTTTCATTGAGAAATTGAATTCTATTGTAGAGCTATCTGAGGAATTATTGAAAAGTATCTTAAAAGTCTTTATATTTTTAATTTAAGAAGTAAATATCCTGTGAACACAACAATGTTTTCCCCACAAGTTATATGTATGTGCTTAATTTTGGAAGATTAAAATTCTTTTGCAACAAGAAAATACGAGTGATTTTTGTCAAACATACCTGCAGAACCAGAATTTGGACCAACTAGTCTGTATTAAATTCTGCCTATCTAACAATGAATGTAAATTTAAAACTGAAAATTCCAACATCTAATATGAAAAAAAGTTCAGAATAAAAATAATCCCTTTCCCTAGCTCTAAATCTTTCACTTTGCATGATTCTTAAGTATGTTATGGCTTGCAATCTAGTCTTAATAGTGTACCTATTATCATTTTTATTTTACTACTATTGTCGTTATGTGTGGAATGATTTTTATTACTGATTCATTGGTGCAGAATGACCAAGAATCTGGCTGCATGCATATAAGGAAATCAGAGAAAAATAAAAAAATAATAATGGAAGAAAGATAAAACGGAGTTAAGTGCAAATATACACTCAATTTTGTGTTTGTTTGATTATTTCAGGTAAAATTTTTTTCAGCATTTCATCCACAGATCTGTTCTCATCATTTTTCAACCCTCTAGCTGTTTCCCAGTCTATGCTACTCTGCGTGACTTTTCTTTCACAGACACACACACGAAAAAAAGAAATAAAAGAAATAAAATCCGTTCCTCATGTTCACATCATTCACATTTAGTTTTTATTAAGGAAATCTTAGAAGTGATTCTATTGTTCCATCAGCAGGGCATGTGACCTGTTGTTTCAGCTTACTATTTCCTAAAAAGTTTCAACTTGTTTTATTCTGAAGGAAGGACTGCTATTACCCTGATTAGATTCAAATCTATGATGTCTCAGTAGTCTTCCCCAGTATAATAACAGAAGGTAGTAAAATGTAATTGTTGTCATTATCAGTTATCACTAAAGTTTTAAACTGACATCATCTCTTTAGGAAGATCTGGAGGACCAGTGCTAGCTTAGGTTTTGAAATTGCTTAAGTATATGTACTTAGAGTAAGTCAAATACTGGATATGTCTGTCATTAAGATGGACGCAACTGAACTGTTTTCTGAACCAGAAAGAAAAACACCTGTTACATACTGCAACTGTAGATGTGAGCTCAAACTAAAAAATCTTGATAAGAAGCTTAGGGTATTTGTTAAAAAAAAAATAGCAATCGTTTGTAGGGTGGAGCTGCTTCATGTCTGTCTCAGTGACATCAATCTGAGAAAGATCATGTGAATAAACCTTTAACAGAGGATTCATATCAGAAATTTGGATCTAAATTAAGATCTCTGGACCATTTTTCCCTACAGATTATAACTTTAATTAACTGTGAGGTCTGGGTAGGAAGCACTTTAAAATTTAATGGATTTTGACAACATTATGAATGGTGGTAGAAATTAGGTTGTTGGCATTTTGCCAAATGAATATTATGGGAAAGCCAAAGGCAAAGATGTATATGAGCATTACAGATGGAAGGGAACTAGATAGATTCTTGATTGCTATGAATATTGAGAATATATAATAACTGCCTTTCAGGTCAGTAAACTACAAAGCGATTATTTTCAGTTTTAAAGTATATTTTCATAGCCACCATTTCTCTCAGAAATAACTCATCACTAGATATTAGAGATGCTCTTCCTCATACCCACAAATTGATACTGCTATGCCCTCCAGAGAAATAAAGCACTATGTGTCACAGTTTTATCTCTAGATCTGTGTCCGTGACAGGGGGACAGCAGGCCCACAAGCCCCCAGGCCCAAAAAGGGAGGAAAGGGGAAAAGGGAACAAAAGGGAAAAATACAGCTACAATGATCTGAGGAGGAAAACAAACTCAGTTTACTAATTATAATAGCAAAAATACAAGTTAATTGGGATTGAAGCTAATAAATCAAACAAAGTTCTTATTCTGATCTGCCAGGGAGCCAAGAGGGATAGTCTCATGACTTCCAATCAGTTTTATTTTTCCCTCTCCCCATAAGACAGAAATGAAAAAGCAGAGCCTTCTGGGCATCATGGTTCATTCTTCTCTTCCGGGACCAGAGCTGCAGCATTAATTCTTTAACTCCCAGTGCACTGCATGATGTTATGATGATGTGGAATACAGATGATAAACCACAAAACTATGACACTATGTCCATTCCAAATGTGCCACATATTCCAGCTACTTTATACCCATAAAAGAAAGTTATGCAATGCATAGTTGCATGAGTCTGTCCAAGTGCTAAATATAAATCAGTACCAAAAAAAAAATCTAAGAAAATTAGTACACATTAGTACACAAACACTTATTTATATTACCTCACCCTACTGCTGACTGCTCCGCACCAGATATTCCGTTCGTGAACTGCACCCTGTTTGCAAGGACTAACACCTAGTCCCCGACCATCCTGACGCATGCACACACCAATATGGTGAGTGGCAAAATGGCGTTTATTGCATCGTTACAAAGTCTTATATATCCTTCCTTATCTCCCTTATCTCTTTGTTCACTTTGTCTACGCCCACAAGCTCTGGGCAGGGGAGGTCCTATCGCGTCCCATCCCGTACCTTTGGTTGCCGCCTACTACATTTCCCCCTCCCCATGCCCAAAAAAGCCATGACACCCGTTACCGCGCGCACGCAAGTTCCCCAGACCCTTTCTAATCTATTCCCCAACTACATCTTCTACTGCTTAAACTATAATATTCGCACATTATATAAGTGCGCATTTCATTTTATCTGTCCTAAGGTTTACTACAAGCGTTCTTGTAGCCTATGGTATTCCATGCGCTGATCAAAAGCTTGCTCCATCATTCTCTGTAAGCACTGCTGCAAGCATCCCATTAAGCATGGCAAGCAAAATACAATACATATAAACACTAAGAGTACTACACCAACTACTTTGAGTATCTGGATGACCCACGGTCCAAGTCCGCCAAACAGGTTCTTCAGCCAGTCGCCAAATGGATCATTGTCGACCATTATCTTCTGAGTATGTTCTCTCATCCATGTCAGCTTCTGGTGTATCGACTCGCTGTGATCTGATAAGTTGAAGCAATAATGTCTCCTGGTGTGCGAACTCCCTCAGGAGCCGACCTCAGGATGACCTTGATGTCTTCATGGGACCTCTGTTTTAAACAGTCCACAATGACAGGGTCTCTGGCCGCCAGGGGCAGCTCAGATCCCTCTACAGCGTGGATTAGGCGATCTGCAAATTGCTGAAAAGATTCTGTGGGCTCTTGGGTGATGATTGTCCATGGGGCTGGGGGTTCTGCATCTCTTGCGAACCTTCGGAACGCTTAAAGCATAGCGTCCATGGTGGCCAACAACTTCCCCGGCCGCAGGAGAGCTGCTTGGCCCTGGAGCGTGGCCATTCCATCTGCCATCCCCGTAAGCCTTGCCATATTCGTGCCCCCCCCCCCGCCTTAGAGGGTGGTGATCATCTCGCTCCATCCGGAGCAATATTTGCCTGCACTGAGCTCTAAACTCCTGTTCCCACAAAGTATATTGGACCAGCTTAAGCGCCATTCTCATCAGATTTGTAATATCATGAGGGAGGAGGGGGCCATGCACGGTCAGTGCCTCCAGGGCGGATGTGGTAAAGGGCGACTTCAACCCCTTTTTCTCTATCGCCTCTATAAAGCGAGTGGTGCCTTTTTGATCCAGCGGCACCCAGGTAGCGCCGTTGGGCCCCGCCACCACTGGGAACGCTCTCACAGGCAGGCCACTGCTCTCCACGCCCTCCTGGATCTGGGACCTATCAGTGAACTGCTTGGGAGGGCCAGTGGCTGCTGCCCCCTGGTCAGTCCCGCCCCCTCCATCTGGCTCTCTGTTAGTTCTCTTATATGGCAGCGTTGTGCCACCCCCACTTGCACAGTCATTGTTTGCGCAGTCACGAGAGCTCTTACAAGAGCCACCCCCTCCCCCACCCTCATCCGGCAGGGCAGGATACAAGTTCGGGCGGGGGTAGGGAGGTGGGGCCTCCTCCGGGGCAGCTGGGGCAGTTGGATAAGGATTACCCAACGGCCGGGGCGTTGTCTGTTGATCGTTCCGGGACTCGGGCGGCGCCTTGGTGGCAGGAGAACATCCTCGGCCATCTGTAGGGGAAGCGCAAACCCCCCGCACCTCCCCCCTCTCCATTTCCAAACTCCCACCCTGTTCCACACGACCCGCAAGCCCTACCAATTTTTGTGCCGTATACTGTGCTTCCTTATCCTCCTTGGCTGCCCTCAACGCCCCCAGGATGAGTCCCCAGTTTTTTAGCAGATCCTTATCTTTCTTGGGCGAGGACATAGCCTGTTGGGCGAGTTTCATAGTAAAAGAGTCCCACAACCCATGATCCAGCACCGCCTCCGGGGTTGCCAGGCATGTTGTAGTAGGCATGTTACTGAGTACTCGGGCTGTAACGCTGAAGGTCCTTCCTCATATGCTTGCTATTGGTTCACCTACTTTACTTGAACCCGTGACATAAGAAGGAGAGGCTGTCCTTCTTTGTTTTCATAACAAGGTGTATAACAACTCCGTGTAAGGCCTTTCGGAAGAGAGTGGCCAGAGCGGGATATTCAATATGATTGGCCAGGGGCCCGCGTGAGCTTCTGGAACAGTGTAGTAAAAGATAAGATATACTATATAGTTTTGTAGCTTTTAACAATAAACGCCATTTTGCCACTCATCATATTGATATGTAAATGGGATGAGGTGGCCGGGGACAGAAAGTAGTCCTTGCGGGCAGGGTGACAAGTTCTGAACGGAATATCATATGTGGTGGTCTTCACTACATTTGGTGCCCCGTGCGAGGAAACGTGAGGAACTTGTCGTGCCCCCTGCTCTGGTGCTGGCTGGCGCCCAACCCACGGCGACGCAGATCCGCTCGTGGAAGGCGGGAATCGCATTACGTTGCTGCAGCAACACAGAGCCCGTGGTCTGAGGGATCTCGCCACGGAAGACCAGATTGGTTCCTGAAGAAACCCCCCACTCCCTGACTCCAGCCATGGAACAAGTTATTAAGGTACTGCTTTCGTTTTGCAAAGTTTACTGCGGGAAGAATTCCCCTTCTGATAAGGAAATTGCCGTTTAGAACAAGAGCGCATAATTGCCTCCCCCCACGAAGTACTTTACTATCAGTTGTGGGATTTTCTCACAATGGTGCTCGCACAGAGAGATATGACTGTCCAGGAAGTTGCGGAGCTGCGTACGTGGGGAATGATTCTTGGCGCTTTGAAAGCTCTTAGCTCGGACGTGCCAAGCTTTTTGACTACCAGAAATGCTATTGCAGACAGAGTAGCCAACATGCTTATTTTTACAGTTCAAGAGGCTTGTGATTCTATTTTATATGTCGATGTGTTAGCAAGAATGTTTTCCATCCATTTGTCTGCAGCCTGGATTGCTGTTCACACATGCCCTCACTGTAATTCTACACCTAAGAAAGGCGCAGGAGTTAACCCTTGCAGCCTTGGACCTATGCAGGTCTGGCAGACAGATTTCGCCTGGGAACAGCGTTTCTCTCCCTGTGCCTGGCTTGCAGTTACGATAGATACTTCCTCCACTGTTATCGTGGCCACAGAGCATGCAAAGTCCAACTCAAAGGCAGCACAAAGTCATTGGGCTGCTACTGTCATAAGCCTGCCTAGTCAAATTAAGACTGATAATAGCTCCTGCTTCATTTCCCGTTCAACTCAAAATTGGCTAGCATTGTGGGGAATCTCTCATTCTACAGGGATCCCTGGTAATTCCCAAGGACAAGCCATAGTAGAACGTGCTAATTGCCTCCTCAAGGAAAAGCTACATATCCTTGGGGAGGGAGAAGGATATAGGGGGAAGATACCTGTCAGCAGGCAAGCTGAGATACAAGCAAAGGCTCTTTGTGCATTGAATTATTTCGAATGTGGTGTCTACGGAAGAACCCTTCACACAGAAGCATTGGCAGCCTGAACTCTTAAGTTAGGGTCTGGCCCTATGTGGGTTTCAGCGTGATACATTCAGCCTCATCTCAAGGCAGAAAGTTTCTTGCTCATTGGTATTGTTTCATAATTTGTTACATTAGAGATACTATAGTGAGTGATGAAAAAGGTTGCACTATAACATCACAGGATGGTATTGTAATAACAACTCTAGTAATGGTATGGCAAAGTAGGTGGTTTTCCTGTGTTAATAATGCAGACTCAAGAATTATTAGGTATAAGTTAGGTTATTGTGTGCTGCTTCTATTTTAGTAATAGATAGAATGGGAATGAACAGGATTTGATGTTACCAGTGTTAGAATTTATGGAAATAGCTCTTTTAGTGTAACTTTACCACCTTCATTGTCAGTAATTCTTGGTTATGATGTTATTAGCCTGTCAATTGGCATTTTCTTAATTTGTGAAGGCAAAACCTGGAAAAGAATCCCGGGCAAAGGGGTGACCCTGTACTATAGAATGATAAACTGCCTTTCATCCCACTAGTCAGGATTTTAGAAATATGACTACACATCACTCGAGACAAAGGTGCACGCTGTCTTACTTTGATTTCACATGTGATTCTGATATAAAATTCTGGAGTATTGCCCAACAGATTTTTAGTTCACTGGTCCCTTCAATTGGCACCTATACCAGGGGCCCAAATGCCCCCAGTGAAGAATGATCTTGGGATGAAATGAAATATTCGGGTAGTTTTAAGGGAACGGATAGTTGTGTCTATAGTTGCAAATGTTTTGTTTCGTAGAGAGAGTTAACCTCAGTAGTTTATTTTGCTTTGTGAACGGGTGTTCCACTTGGGCTCTGTATATCGCACTGGCCACGCGGATGCAGTGTACGAATGGAAAAAACCCTGCAGACCCTGAGAAGAATAAAAGCAGGAGAGAGTCTGTGGTGAGTGAGAGAGGAGAAGTGCACTTTGAAGCAGGGGACGCCCTGCTGGCACTGCCTATCACATCCACCACTGGCGTGTTTCTTCTTTCTCCTTTCTGGTGGTTTGCCGCCTTTCAAGGGTCAATAAGTAATAATGCACTAGGCTAGGGAGTTTCTGATTTCTGCTTACGGGATTATCTAGAATGGATGCCCGTGTGTGTGTGAGTGTGCGTGTGTTGACTGGAACATGTGACCCTCTGTGCAGCTCTGAGTGCATGGTTTGCTTGTCTCTGCTCCTGAGACATCCTGTCTCTCAGATTCAAACATACCCTAGACGCAGCACCACTCAGTTTTAGCCACACTCACCAAGTTAGGATGTTAGTCAGCTAAGGAGAGTAATGCTCCTAGTGATGCTCTAGCTCGCTTGCCACTAGTATCAATTCTATCTGGCATGCAACTCTATGGAGTTGTGGATTTTCTACTAGGCCAAAGGCATTGCTGTAAGCACCTTAAAAGCAGGTGTTGTACAGTCTTAGTGATCATTCAAAATCAATATATCAGAGTATACAAAAGTTGAAGATTTTCTCCAATCAGTTACAGGTACACACAGAATGGGACCCTTAGGGACTTTTTTCCAGGTTGTAGCCTTGGGCCATGGGCCAAACAAGTGTTCATCTTTTTAATGGGTTTGGCAATATTTTATGTTATTATGTTATGTTTGCCTTGTATCTTTCTTTCGTTTAGCATGTCAATAGAAAGATTGCCTTGCTGGACAGTCAAGCAAGCTAATCTGATGATGCTTATGTTTGATGTAATGTTAGAAGATTTGAATAATGTGTGCTATGTGCTTTTGTAAAATAGAGCAGCTATGCTAACCACTGCACCACCTACACCAGATCTCCTCAGGCTTAAGACCATGGACATTAGGGTTTGAGTTTTTATTTGCAGGAGTTGCTGGAGGAAGACCTAAGCTCAGCAAGCTCAAGTGGAAAGAAGACCTCAACAAGAGACCGCAGATTTCTTTGAGAATCATTCTTCGAAGTGACAACCTGCTTATGGCGCCTGTTTTCTCATGCTTTCGACTTAGCCTTGGTGCTGCACACCCAGAACAGTATTTTGTGTGGCATGGAAAATGAGCAAGGCGGCTTGACTACTCTGAGTGCCTTGTCATCTACGTGGAGTCCATTTGTTTGAAATGGCTCAAAAGTCAGGTGTTCATGAATAGGTGATGATTTCATTAAGGGCTGGCATTGTTATCTTGAAAAACACTATTCTAGAAGTTTTATCATGGAAGGCTCTTTACACACAATCTATCGACTTGAGACTGTAGGTTTAGTGCGTTTTAGCTGTATGACTCTGCTTTGTTTTACTTAGAGAATTAGGTATAAGGTTTTTAAGGTTTACTGTTATAATGCTGTGCATACTTTGCTTTGTAGGATGCTTACAGCGTGATAACCGCTATGCTATGCTACACTACAGAAAACTATGCTTACAGTATAATGGAGCCTTACATCAGCCTAGAACACCACAGGCTGTGTGAAAGCTAGTAATAAGTTTTAGGACAGCTAGCAATGACATATGCATTTATATTATACACGTGTGTTATAGAGTTTTAATAGTAGATAGCTTAGGTAAGGGATACGTTTAGGGATAAGATATTTGCGGTCATGTTTGCGGTCGCGCTGTAACGGGTAACATTTTATCGCTTATGGGGAGGGGGAGACAGGCAGCCCTCCTTCTCTAGCCACGATAACACAGCAGCTATCTCCGTCTTAGAAGGGGCTGATTTACAACAATAATCCTTACAAAACTGAAGCAGTACCTTAATAATTTGCTCCATGGCTGAAGTTCTAAACGCCGAACCGGCCTTCTGTGGCGAACTTACTTTGAAACCACAGGCAACTGCGATTCCCGCCTTCCACGCGCGAACACTCTCTTCACGCGTGGGCTGGGTGCCAGCCACACCACAACAGGGTGACACAGTTCCTCACACGGGGCACCAAATGCTGACTACTCCGCACCAGATATTCCGTTCGTGAACTGCACCCTGTTTGCAAGGACTAACACCTAGTCCCCGACCATCCTGACGCATGCACACACCAATATGGTGAGTGGCAAAATGGCGTTTATTGCATCGTTACAAAGTCTTATATATCCTCCCTTATCTCCCTTATCTCTTTGTTCGCTTTGTCTACGCCCACAAGCTCTGGGCAGGGGAGGTCCTATCGCGTCCCATCCCGTACCTTCGGTTGCCGCCTACTACACCCTACCAGGCCCCATCCTCAAAACCTATGTATTTTTAATAAGATTCTTCTCCTGTCATCATTCATATTGTTTCTGAATAATCTGAGTGCTAAGACATCTCAAAGATTTTCTGATTTTTTAAACCTCTATAGCCTGCAAAGTTGTGTTTATGCTTTCTCTAACATAAATATTTCTTTGCAAGCAAAAGAGAGTAGCAATTAGGTGAGTCAGAGCTTGGTTTATGTCATCATGGGCAACTGATTGGATAAACAAGAAAGAGTATGGAGACATTCCTTAGAAGATAGGCACCATACGTTTTCTCTCCCATAGATATGGAATTAACTCCATGACAGTGTCCTGCTGAATGTTAGAAACTAGGACTCTGCTCTTCTCTGCTTAACAAACAGGAAAACTGAGAAAGAGCATTGGGGGAGAAAATATGCACCTTTAAGATTAATGTTATTTGTATGTTTTTGGTTTTTTTTGTCTTGTTTTGTTGCCATTGTTTGTTTTCATTGGATTATATTGTGTATGAGTGTATTAAAAGCCCAGGAGAAATCAGGGAAATATCTGATTGTTGAATATAGGGTCTTGTGTTGGAAATGAACGAAAAATAGACTAGAAAATAAAAATTATATTCAAAGTATTGTTTAACACTCACTTGTTCATCTGTCCAACAAAAATAATTGCAATAATTCTGTCTCTCTATATTGTAATATTTATTATTTTAAGTACTTCAATCCTTGAGAGTAGCCCTGCAGAGAAGGACCTGGGGGTCCTGGTGGATGGAAAACTTAACATGAGCCAGCAGCGTGCTCTTGCAGCTCAGAAAGCAAATGGCATCCTGGGCTCCATCAGAAGAGGAGTGGCCAGCAGGGAGAGGGAGATGATTGTCCCTCGTGAGGCCCTATCTGGAGTACTGCATCCAGGTCAGGACAAGAAAGGGAGCTGTTAGAGAGGGTCCAAAGGAGGGCCACAAAGATGATCAGAGGGCTGGAGCACCTCCCCTATGAAGACAGGCTGAGGGAGCTGAATTTGTTCAGCCTGGAGAAGAGAAGGCTGCTGGGTGACCTCATTGCAGCCTACCAGTACCTGAAGGGAGACTACAAACAGGAGGGGAGTCAACTCTTTGAAAGGGTAGATAATGGCAGGACAAGGGGAAATGGTTTTAAGTTGAAGGAGGGAAGATTTAGGTTGGATATCAGGGGGAATTTCTTTACAGAGAGAGTGGTGAGGTGCTGGAACAGGCTGCCCAGAGACGTTGTGGATGCCCCATCCCTGGAGGTGTTCAAGGCCAGGTTGTATGGGGTCCTGGGCAGCCTGGTCTAGTATTAGATGTGGAGGTTGGCAGCCCTGCCTGCAGCAGGGGAATTGGAGCCTGATTATCCCTGAGGTCCTTCCAACCCAAGCCATTCTATGATTCTCTGATACTTTTCTATCTTTATGAATTAGTTTCTGAACTCCTCAGTTCCATCTCACTTTATGTTCTGGAATTACTTTATATTCTGAGATGGTATATGCACAACTAAAACTAAAACAGAAAGACAGCAATAGTAAATACACAATCAAATGGTTCTGGTAAGAGATGGACATTCATATGTATGGTGATGCCTCTGAAGTCACAGACATAGAGTGTTCACAAAGCATTTATCCAAGCTATCTTAGCAGTCTAAAAGGATAGAAACTCTTTTTTTCCTCTCCAAAAAAGTAATAATTTTCATTCAAATTGTTGTTAATAAATTTCATAAATTATAGTTCAGTTTAAGCCCTTCCCAGCTAAAATGTGATCAGAAAACAATTTAGATTAGAAGGGAACTCTGGAAGGCATCTAGTCTAACCTCCAGTTCAACCCTTAAAATGTAAGAAGAGGTTGTTCAGAGTTGAATTTCTCCAGGGATGGAGATTCCACAGCCTCTTTGGCCAGCCTGTTGCAATACATAATCATGCTCATATAAACCCTTTTTTCCCTCATGTGCAGTCATAATTTCCCTTTGTGTGATCTGTGGCTACATCATCATTTTCCTGTGCACCTCTACCCACCTGGAACTTAGCATGTGAATCTGTCTTATTCCCTCTTAAGCAGTTGCAGAAAGTTTAAGCCTTCCATCCTTAAAGCAAAATAAGCCCGGTTCTCCAAAATTCTCCCTCCTCATATACAGAAAGCATCTTGGTGGCCCTCCACTGATTTATTCATTTGTCAACATTTTTACTTGGATAGCAAAATTGCAGGCAAGATTTCAGATGTCACTTAATAAGCAATGAAGCATTACTTCTCTCAACATGCCAGCTACACTCTTGCTAATACAGCCCAGTGTAGTTTGCCTTCAGCTTCACACTAACACACAGATGATTCACATGTACCAGGACCTATGATCCCTTTCTGAAGTGCAGCTTCACTGTCAGCTCCCAGTCTGTACTGTTGATCTGTATCCCAGCTACAGAACATTTTTATTAAGTCTTTTCCAGATTGTTCTCATCTGTAATATTCAATAGCTATCCTCAGCTTGGAGATTGCTATCAGCTCTCACAAGCCAGCTAACTTTCTTGGATTCTGAGTAGAGACTCTCCCATGTTCTATAATCTGTTTTTTTCCCACTGATCCTATTTCAGCAGCATCTTCTATAGGTGGCAGAAATTAGATATTGTCCTACAGACCAAACTATTTAAGGAAAGCTAGAGTAGGATTGTTTCCATATCCCCTTGACAAGAAGTAGTCTCTAAGTTTTCTTAATTTACTGTTGTGTTTGTTCTCTGATGCCACTTTCCAAACTGGGACAGTGATATCCAAGAAATGTGATGATGCAGACCAGTGCTCATTAAAAAAAAAAAAAAAAAGACCTTAGACTGGAAAAATATTCTCTTTCTCTTCTCCAAATTTCAAACTGCCAGATCAGTTGAGGACTATTCAGACAAAAAATGCCAAATTATGTTATTACACAAACTTGTATTCTCTAATCCAGCCTTACCTTTACTCCAATTAAAAATCCTGAAAATGAGTTTCACATTTGTTACCTATTTGGCTATCTGAAAGAGCATCTAACTAAACTACTGCTATAAACGTTCTTGAAAGCAAGGATTTAATAGGGCTTTCAAGCTAGAATGTATTTATATGCCAGATTGAATACATCCACTTTATTAAAATATCAAAATATTTTATCTGAATAATCAAAGAATCAGTTAACTGTGTCACGTGTATTCTAATTTTTTTAATCTCCTTCAAAATATCAAAGAAATGTAAAAGACATAGTTCAGCTGCCTGAACATATGTGCCACTTGAGACAGGCAATGATATCCTGAGCACGTAGTCCTCACAAGATACAAGAGACTTCAGAGGAGGCCTGAAAATTACAGAGCAGCAGGTGCAATGAACTAAGCAGTCACAGTACATATGTATGGAGGACTACAAAGGACTTTGACTTCAGTTTAAGAAAACTTCAGTGACATGAATTTACAGGTAACTTTGATATCTGTTCTTCTTTATTATCAGTTAAAACTTGGTAAACACTGTTCCTGGAACCTCAAGAATGCTTCATCCCATATTAAGGCTTCCTTCATCCCCAGTCAGAGAACCTTAAATGTCACTGCAGGAAGGCCAGTTATTTTCTAGGAAGTTCACCTTCTACCCATGCACTGTCAAAACACAGTTACAGTCTTGAATACATGATTTATTGGATGGCAAGCAAGACAAAAAACCATCAAGGCACACGTGGGCTCCTTAGCAAAAAATAAATAATAAAAAAAAATCACATTCAGATTAATCTGTCTCTGACCCAGACAGTAGGATGGGAATGCTAGAATAAAAGTCCACCCTTCCTGCAGGTGGGGACTCACAATCCTGGGATTAGTTACTCATTAGGTACATCTATATAAAATACATAGCATTGATGGTATTTAGCTCACATCAGTTCTTGAAAACACTGAGGTAAAGAACACATTTATGTACATTTTACTGCAAAGAGTGCAATTTGTATTAGCTGGTGTATCACATAAAGAAATGCCTACAATTACTATAGTTACCCTATAGGAAAAACTACAGAGAAGGGGGAGCCCATGTGCCACCTGAATTTTGTTTTCTACTTTAGTCTTGCAGGCATATTTGTGAAGCTGAAACCCACTACATTAATTAAATACCTAAAACCCCCCAAATTACTTAAAGATTTAGAGATTATTTCATTTTCCCTTTAAAACACAACTATAAAAGGAGAGTTGGAAGGGAGGAGAAAATACTGCCGCTTAACATTTATGTGACAATTTAGCTGTCACAGTTACTTTGGGAGTGGAAAATCTATATTCAACAGAAACCTTTTGAGAGTTTGTATATGCATATTTTTGATGTCAGAGCCAAAAAGAGCAGTCAGAAAACAGAAACATATTAATAGAATTATAATATTGCAGGCAGAAATTTAGATTATAATGGAATACCTAGTCATTAATACTTAGGCAGGATTTGTTTTAAGAGATTGCTATTTTGAATTTAAATTACACTCATACTTCTGAATATCTCTATAGGCTTCAGTCTTTCGTCTGCAATGAGAAAAAAAAAATGACAAATTGTCTCTATAGAACTGTACCTTCTGAAAGCCTTTTCCAGACACAAAGTCAGGATTTCAGAAAAATAATTCTCTTCTTTGTTGTTGTATGATGTCTTCTGCCTGTGAATTTCTCCAGTCCATCTGCACACATAGGAGAGGCAAGAAACTCCATGGCTTTCCCCGTCAAACATCTGTAATTGCAGTTCCAAGTTTTACAGTTCTGTTGTGTCTTTTCCTTTTTTTTCCAGTTGAGCTTATACTTTTTTTTATTCTTGCAGAAGAATACAATTCTTAGTCATTAAATTAAACAGTATATAATCATATCACACATATGTTGGTTCATGTTAAAAAAATCCATATTTGTATTTATTTATATTGCAGAAGACAACCAAAAAATGACAGTCTTTTAGCTCCCCCACCACTTTTTCACCAGCATCTCATCAATGAACTAAAATAGGAATGCATTAATTAAATTGGTTCATGCTGCTGGCATGAATATGAATCAGCAACTTTGGAACTGGAAAAAAAAACAAAAAGATATTGCTTTGTTTACCAAATGGGAGAGAACCATTTTAATGGCTGTCTTGTTATGAGAATAAACACACATATGTAAACATAAATTGTGATACTGACAAGAAGTGTTAGAATTACTAGTTCCCATACTTTATGCTAAGCAGGATAGCAAAAGGGAAAGTTCACTTATTTTTTATCATTAGCAAGGAGATTTTATGATTTTATATATTATTCTTTCACTTCTATTTTATAGTTAGAAAAGGTCAATAAAACTACTATCAGAGAGTTAAAGATACTGTTAAATTCACACATTTGCTTAGTTGTTTGTGATAATTAAACTATAAATTTATTTTTTTCTCTAAAGCCAGAATTCAGTTTTGCTTTCTTAAAGGTGAACATGTTCAAATGAAATTATTTATTCTGTTCTGTTCAAAATTTAATTATTACAAAGTTTGGGATATGTTAAATTAGTTTTATGTTTAGTAGGTAAACATGTTTGTAATTAACCATTTACGATTGCCTCATTATTTGCTTTTGTATCATGAATTTACAAAGTAAAGTCTTACAAAAGATGATGAATTGAAATTAGGAATTATGGAGTGTCTCAACTTTGTGTGCCATTGTGAAGGTCACAATTAAGTACCTTATTTCCTCTTAAGCAAACTTTTTTGCTCAAGGTTTTTTTTGTATTTCAGCATATTAGGTTGTACTGACAATGCTTGAATACAGGCTTATCTGCATTACTTTGTCCAGTTTGGTCTTAAATCACTCAAACAATTAATTTTCTTTAATTTCCCTCGGGAAACTGTTGCCTGGTCTAGTAGATCTGAGTGTTAGCAAATGTTTTCTCATTCAGTCCTAATTTTACTTTCTCATTTTGCTGATTACACTCAATTATAACTCCACATATTAACTTTAACAATTCTTCTTGTTTCTTGTTCACAACATATGAATGGGTTTATATAGTTTTAGAAATATTGGGTCTTTTGGTCATCATTGAGCAACATTCTTATTTTGTTTCTTAAATCATTGGAACAGTTATGTTCCTTTTTTTTCTTTTTTCTTTTTTTCTTTTTTTTTTTTTTGAGGGTCTTTTTAACTCTTTAAGAACAGAATGTCAAATGTCAAAAAATGTCAAAATGTCGAAAAAAATTGAGGTTTAGTTTTTGATTGAAAAACTTTTTGTTCAAAAGACCACTACTGAAAAATAATGTAATGTATGAGTTTCTATTTGCCTTCCCAAAAGTCCAAGCTTTCTTGATTATTTATATACAGTGTCAAAAATGCATTTGTTAAATGAGTTAAAGAATGAAGCATACAGTGATCTACTCCAGCTGCTCCAGCCCAGGACTATTTCTTTCTGGCCACAGGGGCTGACCCTTGTTCCCAAGGACAGGTGTTCTCTGCCCAGGCTGAGATGCCAGTGGTTGCTTTTCCTTTTGCCATTTCAAGCAGTAGTAAAGCTGAGCATATGTCCCAGAGACACACAGAATACAGACTGACACAAGACACTAACACAACCAGTCACACAGACTGCTCCAGAAAATGGCTGCCTTTAACAGGACTCATGAGAAACATAGACACAGACAGCTGAGTCCCTTCCTCCTCTCTAGCTGGTAGAGATAAAAGTTCACTATTGCAGGCACACACACAGAGAACTCTCTAGGTTCACTGGCACAACTCCTCCATCCATCCAGTACCTCCCACCTGAATTCATGACCACTGGCACAGCCCTTCTGTCCGACCAGTAGCTGGGCCCCTTACCCAGTACACAGGTCATCTACTGGCCAGCTTGGTCTAGCTTGAAGCTAACTGCACACATGCAGCACTCACAAACTAGTCCTTCATGCACACCGCATTCAGAAATCCCCCTGGACATACCAACATGGATCTCCTGTCCACTTCACATCTTGGCCTGAACCCCGGAATCCTGCTACTCACTTTCTGGTCCAACTTAAATTTTGTTAGTGAATGCACACGCACACCCCATGCATACAAGGTTTGGGGACGACAGAGACACTCAACCTCACCAGCAGACAGCACCCAGAACATGGGCTGTTACCTATACCCCTGTTCTAGCTGCCAGTGCAGAGCCTCATACTTGATTCATTCACACCAGCCCCCCAGGTAACCTGTTTGAGAACACACACCTCTCTCACCCAAGTGCCTGGCTCCACTGGCTACAGCAGCTGATGCTGGGACACCACTCACTTCTGTTGCTGGCATCACAGGCCACTGGGTGCATACATCCCTGGTCTGATTCCACTAGTTGGCATTAAATCCCATTCACGCTATCTCCCCTTGCACTTAATGCTTTCAAGGCATATGACATATACACATGCACAAGCCCACAGTTAATTTGTTTTCCCCCAGTAAATGGTTTGGGAGCAAACACTGTTCCCACCTCAGAGGCAGAGGCACTCATACCCTCATGGAATCTCTCTCCAGTAACTGGCATGCAGTCCACTCAATGCCAGGGCCACATTAGCTGTCACTCTGGGCCCAAAGCCTGTGGGACCCTTTCAGGCACAGAGCCATGGCGCCTCCAACTACTGACCCCAGTGACTCCAATCTGTGGGCACCACAGTCTGCGGGCGACACTCTGGGCCTGCCTGCAGTAGCTGGCAGTGATTCCACTCCCACACGCACAGGTCTCGCCAGTAGCTGGCACCCAGTCCTTGCAGTACACACACACGCATGCAGGAGAGAGTGCGAATATGTGGAGAGTTAAGATTTAATGAGGAAAGACATGTGAAGATAGGACAGACTGGTGTGATCAGGGCTCTGCCAAATGTATACCAGCCAGCACTGTTTTACATCCAACCAGTTCTTTTATTCCCTTGTCAACTGCTCCCACCACTTTGCTCTTCCTGCTCCTCTTTCACCCCTACAGTTGCAGAGCTGTGCAGTTTTCTGCACCCTTCCAGTACAGGATGCCTCTAGTTCACAATCTTAGTAAGGTTCATCCTCTATGGAAATAACTCCTCGTACCTTGTTTGCCTGCTGTTAATGTGGATAGGAGGTGTGTTCCTGGTGAGGAAATGCAAGCCACTTCAAAGGGGTATCTAAAAATCAGCTTGGATGTGTATTTCTCATGACACCAGACATTTAAACTCAGGCAACTGAATAATTACCTAAAAGCAAGGATCTCTGTTTTGTCTGGTTTAGGGTGTCCCTTCATTTCCAGCTTCTGAACCAGAGCAATGCAGGTATAGGATCACACTTACCAGCACAATTCAGGTGTTTGAATAACTTAGGCTATCTTAGAGATACTTTTGCATAGGTAATAATAGAACAGTGAGTATCCTGACAGGATAATGAAGAGTAGCAGTATTCTGAGCTATTCAATGGAAAGAAATGAATTTCTTTAGAGCCCGTCATATCTGTTTCTGGTTATGACATCTGGATGAAATTAATTACGTGCTAGAAATAACTATTTTTCTCCTTTTAACAATAAAGACAGTCTAAATGGCCAGATTAGCTGTACATACCACAGAAGTATTTGTCATAGGATTGTCTCTACATGATAGATTGCAGGAATATGTAAACTTGGTCTTCAAGCTGTGCATTTACCAGGTAAAATCTCTAAACTGAATAGTCAGTAAGTGCAATTTAATAAAGACAATGAAAGTTCAGACATTATTTCAGTTTCAGTGACATACTAGCATGCTGTTTCTGCTTCAGGACTGCCAGGTGTACAGTTAATTCAGACACTTAAGCTCTCATCAAAGAAATCTAATGCAAATTTAATGCAAACCATATCAGTAATTCAAGTAATGATTTTGCTGTTGTGTAAAAAGAAGTACCATGTTAAAATTTGGTTACTGACCAGATTTATGCGTAGGGTTTGACTGCTGTTGTGCTTTAATCCTGGTGGGCATTTAAATACCACACAGATGCTCACTTGTTCTCCCAAGGCAGAATAGAGGAGGGAATTGAAAAGGTAAAAGTGCAAGAATACATGGGTTAAGATAGAGTTTACTAGAAAAGCAAAAATCATGTGTGCAAGCAAAACAAAAGAAAGAAGGAGTTCAGTCACTTCCAATAAAGCAGAGCTCATCACATCTAACAGTTTCTTGAGAAGACAAACACCATCATTTCAAATGCCCCTTCTTCCTCCTTCTTTACCTCATCTTCTATTGCTAAGCATGATGCCATATAGTATGGAATATGTCTTTAGTCAGTCTGGGTCAGCTGTCCTGGCTTCGCTCCCTCCCATCTCCTTGTGTATCTGCAGGCTGCTTTCTAGCAGATCATGAGTAGAGAGTGTGAAAATTCTGCTCCACAACTGCTAAAAACACCGGTTTGCTATCACCACCACTATTTTCATCAAAAATCCAAACACAATATCCTACAAGTCTCTATGAAAAAAAAAAAAGTTCAATCCCAGCCAAAACTATGATAATTGATTATTTATAAATGTATATTATCATCTAAGACATTCACCAGTCATGATATCTGATTGAGTTAAAAGACATGGCACAGGAGACCATACCAACTACTGGAATTTAAGATGATATGCTCAGAATTTTCTAAGAAATCATTAGCTGCCAATGTTTAGGATCCTGGTTGATGTGCCTAACCCTCAAGAGTTGTCTGCTACCTGTGGTAGTATGATAAGAACAGATACTTAGTTCAACTGAGTAACCCATTCCTTTTTTTTTTTTTTTTTTGTGCATGTACAAAATTAACCTTTTACAGCTAAGTATGCTAAGTGAGAAAATAAATCAGTTTAGGTGATTCAGTCAATGTGCACTGCATTCTTTTCTTAACTGGCTATTAATTTGAATCTTGTTTGTGTAAACCTGTGGCTGAAACAAAATCAATATGATTAAGTAAAGGAAAATAAATAGTAAGTTCCTGTTCTTTAATTAAAAAAAAAAAAAGAAAAGAAAAGAAAACAAAAAAGAACAGTTAGTCATTCAGCAAAATATCTCGTGAAGGCAAATTGAAATTGTAAGGCTGGTGAACAATTAATAAAATATTAGTTATAATGTCATAATATTTTAAGTAGAATGGGAAAAAAACCCCACAACACTGACATGAAGAACTTTATTATTGCCATGTTTCAATGTTTGGCCTTACTGGCATGTTTCAGACTTTCAAGGGAACTCTCAAGTGATGATATTTCTTTATTACCTATGATATTTAGACATTTATACAAATGTAATACAGAATATGAGGGAAATCATAATCATTCTAGAGCAGCAGAATTTGGGTCAAGATTAAGATATTTATTTAGGTGTAAATGATGTAATTTATAAAACTTAGTGAAAGTCTAAATTTAACTATAAATGCAAATAACATGCTGTGCATGTACTAGGGAGTCTCACAGGGCATGGTACATCTCTCCTTAAGCAAGTGAATCAAATCAACAGGCAAAATTGTTAATGTAACTTGAACAATAGTTCAACTGATTGAGAAAAACTATTGGTGATCAGGGAGAATCACAGAATCACAGAATTGAAGGGGTTAGAAGGGATCTCTAGAGATCATCGAGTCCAACCCCCCTGCCAAAGCAGGCTCCCTGCAGCAGGCTGCACAAGTAGGCGTCCAGCTGGGTCTTGAATATCTCCAGAGAAGGAGAATCCACAACCTACCTGGGCAGCCTGTTCCAGTGCTCCATAACCCTTACCACGAAGAAGTTCCTTTGCATATTGGTATGAAATTTCCTATGCTCAAGTTTTTGGCCATTTCCCCTTGTCCTGTCCCCACAGACTGCTGAAAAGAGGTTGGCCATGTCTATTTGATTCCCACTTCTTTTCTCAAGGCTGAACAGACCCAGGTCACTCAGCCTTTCCCCGTAGGAGAGATGCTCGAGGCACTTTATCATCTTTGTGGCCCTTCGCTGGACTGTCTCCAGGAGATCCCTATCCCTTTTTGTACTGGGGAGCCCAGAACTGGATACAGTACTCCAGATGAGTCCTGATCAGGGCAGAGCAGAGGGGGGAAATCACCTCCCTTGACCTGCTGGCCATGCTCCTTTTAATGCACCCCAGAAAAGAAAATCTGCTGTCTAAACTTTTATGCCTCATGGAAGAAGCCATCAAACACTTGAATCTGTGCTGTTCATCCACAGTCAAAACTTCCTCCTATCTGCCAGACTCATATGGATATTTTGGATATTCTGTGGTACAAAAATGTCACTGGTTATGTTAGGGCTGCAGGTAGAGAACTATAGCACTGTTCAGAGGTTAAACTAGCATGAAAAACCGACAAATAGCTGAATGTGACTGATGATAAAGTTTCCCAGATCTTTGACATTATCTATGATGCATCTGACAGATTTATGAGGAATGGATTGCTGCAATGCCTCTGATGTTGTTGTCCAGAACGCTTCTAATTTTAGTGCCAAAAAATTCAAGGACTTTCTCAAAGAAAGTGTTTTCTAAATATGGTGCTTTTTTCCCTAGATTATTTCAGATCTATTTTTTCTATTCTCCTTACATCAGCTTACACACTGCTGGGAGTTATGAAGTTTATCAGAGCAGGATAGCATTTGCTTCAGAAGATTTCCATTAATTGTAAAATGACATCCTATGACTAAGATGGTACTCTGCTCTCTGACCTGGAAGTCCCAGATGGGGAGTGGAATAAACCCCCGATTCAGGAGGAAACAGTCAGAGACTTACTATCCCCCATGGACTGCCACAAGTCCATGGGGCCAGATGAGATCCATCCGAGAGTGCTGAGGGAACTGGCGGAGTTGATAGTCAAGCCACTTTCCGTCATCTATCAGCGTTCCTGGTCAACTGGAGAGGATCCAGAAGACCGGAGACTTGCCAGTGTGACTCCCATCTACAAGAAGGGTCATAAGGAGGATCTAGGGAACTACAGGCCTGTCAGCCTGACCTTGGTTCCAGGGAAGATTATGGAGCAGATTGTCTTGAGGGAGATCACACAGCACATGCAGGAAAACCAGGGGATCAGGCCCAGCCAGCATGGGTTTGTGAAGGGCAGGTCTTGCTTGACCAACCTGATTGTCTATGATTGAGTGACCCACCTAGTAGATGAGGGAAAGGCTGTTGATGTGGTCTACCAAGACTTCAACAAAGCCTTCAACACTGTTTCCCACAATATTCTCCTGGAGAAGCTGGCAGACCAGGGCTCAGACAGGTACACTCTTTGCTGGGTAAGGAGCTGGCTGGAGGGACGGGTCCAGAGAGTGCTGGTGAATGGAATTAAATCCAGCTGGTGACAGGTCACAAGTGGTGTTCCCCAGGGGTTGGTGCTGGGGCCTGTCCTCTTCAATATCTTTATTGATGACTTGGATGAGGGCATTGAATGCACCTTCAGTAAGTTTGCAGTGACACCAAGTTGGCAGGAAGTGTCGATCTGCCTGGGGGTAGCAAGTCCCTACAGGGAGATCTGGACAGGCTGGATCGCTGGACTGAAGCCAGTAGGATGAGGTTCAACAAGACCAAGTGCCACGTCCTGCACTTTGGCCACAGCAACTCCAGACAATGCTACAGGCTTGGGGCAGAGTGGCTGGAAGACTGTGTAGAGGGAATGGACCTGCGGGTATTGGTCGATGCTCAGCTGAGCATGAGCCAGCAGTGTGCCCAGGTGGCCAAGAAGGCCAATGGCATCCTGGCTTGTATCAGAAATAGTGTTGCCAGCAGGAGCGGGGAAGTCATTGTCCCTCTTTACTCAGCCCTGGTGAGGCCGCACCTCAAGTGCTATGTTCAGTTTTGGGGTCCTCACTGCAAGGGAGGCTCAAGGGGAGACATTATCACTCTCTATAACTACCTGAAGGGAGGTTGTAGTGAGCTGGGGGTCAGCCTCTTCTCTCTTGTGACTAGTGATAGGACTAGAGGGAATGGCCTCAAGTTGCACCAGGGGAGATTCAGGCTGGATGTTAGGAAGTACTACTTTTCTGAAAGAGTGGTCAGGCGCTGGAATGGGCTGCCCAAGAAGGTGGTTGAGTCACCGACCATGGGGGTATTCAAGGAATGTTTAGATGTTGTGTTGAGGTACATGGTTTAGTGAGAGCTATTGGTGATAGGTGGACAGTTGGACTGGATGATCTTGTAGTTCTTTTCCAAGGTCTTTCCTTGGTAATTCTATGATTCTATGATTCTAAGATAGAAATGATTCCTTTAATATCAAGGGGATTTCTTTCAGTGACTCAACTGTTATTGTCTGTGTAAACTTGAGATTTCTACTCAAAATATGTGTTTTTGTTTTTTTTTTCTTAAGTTTAAAAAATTGTATGGAAAATGCTTTGTACATGTAGACATTAAAAAAAATGGTTCAAAGCAAAGTAAGTTCTTATTTTGGATACTGGTGTCAAGATATCTTTTGATCTAAACCACTTTTAATTAGATTTCTTCATTACTTCTTATGTTCAGAGGTTAACATTTTACAATAAAAATATAAAATGAAAAATCATTTTACAACGATTTCATTTCTGTTTTCTTTGGAATATTTCTAAGTCCATGATTGTTGTCAACAAATTACCATTTTTAGTTTTTGGTTAATATTATACTCTTCTGTTAGACTTATGGCCATTAAATAGAATGAAAAAGGGGTAGAAATTTAGTAACTATTTAATATGTAACTCTCTAGACTAAACTCTTCCTGAATTCCAGGTATCTTGTAAATTTTATTAATTAGCTAGAATTAAACTTGTTGAATTATTTCCAATATGTATTTGCCTTTCATGAACCTATTCTCCTGCTATACTAGTTTGGTTTCTTGGATTCATGATATCTCTCTGAGAAATTCTTGCTGTATTGGACAGAATCATACTCCTACCAGAAAATTTATCTTATTAAATAATATTGATGTATAACTAGGGCTTTTTAAACTGTCTCTTCCAAACTTAGAAAAATCAATTGCCAAATGCTTACATTGCAAGCCAGAAACGCTAACTCTTGGTGACGACAGAATATGCTGATTTCTGCATCGGCAAAAAGTTCAGTTTTGCCTATATCAGAAATATCAGAAATATCATCACATATGATATACCAAGAATAGAAAACTAAGAAAAGTTATTATTTTTAGAAATATGTAGCATAAAGTAGATACATGTGGAGCAATTCAGGTCTCTAATATGAGTCATATAATACCATTTAAGATTAAATTTAATGGGACTAGCAAGTGAAAGACTGGAGCCATGGGAGAATTCTTTGTGGAACAGAAATAGAATTGGCTAGATATCTTTCTATGGGCAAATCAATCCTATCTGCTGGATTCTAGGAAAACAATTCAGTGAATCTAATGCAAATCATTCTTTGGTATCTATTAGCAGTTTTTATTTCCATTTATTCTAAGAGATATCTAGGCTGCATACCTCAAATTGAAGTATTTCAACAGTGAGACTGCCACTAACTTTTGGTTAATACAATCTGGATAAAATAAAAATCAAACTAAATGTTTGAGATCAAAATCTAGTGTTTTTTTTCTTGTTAAATACCATGCATTTTCCAATTGTTTTTCTTGAACAGGTTTCTCCCCTTGCAGGTAAAAAATAGAAGTGTCCTGGGTTGTGGATTAAATCTTTATGTAGACCCACGGTTGTTTATGATGCTTTATCTATCCTACTTAATTATCAGTTGCCTCACAAAAATGCTCTGGGTATAGTGTATGTCCCAAGTAGTGAATTAATTTTTTTTTCTGTTTGCATGTACAACTTTTGCTTTATTTGATAATCTGTCTAGCGCACTAATTTTCTCCTTTTTACCCTTGAAATACTACTTCTCATTCCCATTAGCAGAAAGTAAGCAAATGGCTGTACGAGGCTTAGCTGCCTATCGGGATTAAACAACAGCATAGATTTTTTTTAGTGCTGTTAAAAACACAGCCTACCTACACCTATAGGTAATAGCCACTATTTTCATAATTGTCTTCTTCAAGTAAAAATTATTTAGGAGATTAAGTATGGGTGGAAATGTACTAAGATCCCACCAAAGTATTCAGAACTGATTTTTTTTTCTTCTGGAATACTTATAACAATGAAGCATGTTTTATGGAGGTATACTTAGGAACGGAAAAATCGTGATGCATCTTTGTATTTATACAACAAAGCCCTGAACTTATGCTTAAGATAAGCACAAGAATTTGCAAAAGAGGAAACTTGAGTTCTACTACTGATTTTTAGAGAGCTTTTGAACACTTGAAAAACTTGGAAAAATTAAACCTACAAAGGATATCCAGTGAAATAAAACAGACTGAGTGGCTTAGCTAAATATTTAAATAAGATAAAATATGTTTTAACATTTACTCATTATAACATTTAACATCTACTGTTACAAAATGAACTCCATGGCACAAAAACAATGGAGTATTCCTTTTCAATAATATTACTGTTATTCAACAAGAGAGGAAATAGTGTTATTTATTAACAAGTATGAAGTTAAAATGGGGATTGTTCTGTCTGGAGAAGAGGAGGAGGGGAGACCTCATTGCTCTCTATAACTACCTGAAGGGAGGTTGTAATGAGCTGGGGGTCAGCCTGTTCTCTCTTGTAGCTAGTGACAGGATGAGGGGGAATGGCCTCAAGTTGCGCCAGGGGAGATTTAGGCTGGACATTAGGAAATACTTGTCATGGTTTTATGATTTTCGGTTATTGGTATTCCACATCATAACATCATGTAGTGTATGTACCTGGTTCTCAGAAGAGAAGGACTACTACATTTCCCAGGGGACTCTGTGACCCTGTTACCATTTTTCCGGTCAGAGGGAAAGATAAAAACTTGCAGATCACAAGACCTTGCTCTCTTTCCGCCCATCTCTCATCCCAGCAGCATCTAGCTCCTCAGCCGTCTGACTGTCAGTACTAGAGTAAAGCCGACCTTAACTTTGGACACTCTCTCTCATTGTATTGGATTTATCAGCTTAAATTGTAATTATATTGTATTATAGTGTGTTATTTGCATTCCGATATCTTGTTTAGTAAATTTGTTTGTTTCTCCTCAGATTGTTTGCTGCTGTTTTGTTCTCAGGCCCATCTCCTTACCCTTTTTTCCCTTTTTCCCTTTCCCAGGGCATGGGTCCATGGGTCCCCCCACCCCATTCATCACGGAACCGGGCCGAATGCCTGTAAACCATTGACAATACTGCTTTTCTGAAAGAGTGGTCAGGTGCTGGAATGGGCTGCCCAGGGAGGTGGTGGAGTCAACCATCCCTGGAGATGTTCAAGAAATGTTTAGATACAGTGTTGAGAGACATGGTTTAGTGTGGTTACTGGTGGTAGGTGGATAGTTGGAGTGGATGATCTTGTAGGTCTTTTCCAACCTAGCTAATTCTATGATTCTAAAATGCCTGAAA
The DNA here is from genome assembly GCF_002078875.1 of Numida meleagris. Classification (NCBI taxonomy): domain Eukaryota; kingdom Metazoa; phylum Chordata; class Aves; order Galliformes; family Numididae; genus Numida; species Numida meleagris. The sequence continues at coordinate 125,079,188 of NC_034409.1, forward strand.
ATAACCCTGACCAAATGCAAGACTAAGGACAAAAATCCCATGTATTTCCCAGCAAAGAATATGAGATGATGATTACTCAGTATGTGGAAAGGATGAAACGCAGCAGATATTTTGTTGGTGTACTTTACTGTGTTAATAAGGATCCACAGGCTGGATCCACTGGCTGCTCATACTTTGTCTAGTAATTAGTAGTTTTTATAGTAGTTTTTATAGTAGTTTTTATATTTTCATTAAATTCCTAAGATACTGATTAGTCTAGCAAGGAATTCAATTTGTTGGATTCCCATAGAAGGAAGGTCTTTTGTTTACTCAGAATGTAATTTTGTACCCAACTGTGAGCAATACACTCTGCTCCTGACCCCATTTAGTATCATTGGCATAACCAACGATATGGAAATACCTGTAATATGTAAGCAGGCTGTTAATATCTATCCCTTCCCCTTCTCTCTCAACCTCTCTTGAGGATACATCCACTGTCAGGATGATAAGGGCAATAGTGATAGCAAGACCCAAGTGGTGAGACACCAGTGTGGGGAACACCCATTGGCAGGGTGATTAAGCTCATCAGCATTATTGATAATAAGGTGCTAGGTCATCATGATATGGTGAAACCCATCCTGGAACAGCAAAATGTGACAACACAGGGAGCACCATCCATAAAATCAGGCAGCTACTATCCCTATGGGACTTAAACCAGAACTGCTGCAGAATGGCAAAATCCGTGATCTCTGGTGGCTGGGGACACATCCACTGATATCCTCCTCTTGTGATGGTTGAGTGACTTGTGATCTTTTACGTAAACTCTTAATCTAGATTATTATTGAATTGCATGCTGATGGATAAGAATTTGACCCAATCTGCTGGCAGTTCATCCAGGTAACTAAAAGGCCTTTGTAACTTGGAATTCTAGAAATTCTGTACAACTGTTAAGTTCCAGTAAGGACTAGAAATTGAAAATAATTAAATATGCTGGTTGTTTATTTCTTTTTTTTTTTTTTATGTAATAATAAATCTCAAATTATAAGCACAACCCTGTAGCCAGTCCTCATTCTGTGAAGGATCTCTAAAGAACTTGCCTGTCCTCCAGGTGACACTAACAAGAGTTCATCTCTAGGAGAAGAGAATACCCTTAGTTATATCTCAAACTGCCATACCAAACCAAACAAATAGAATGGGATTTAGTGTGAGAGAAAATACAGATTTCTTTACTTCTGCACATTATGAGGTTGCAGCAGGCTTGTAGTAACTTTAATCTTTTTTTCTATTTCTTTAACAGTACGTGACCATAGTGACATCTTTCAAGTCTTCTACACTTGATAGCCAAATTTATACTTCGCTTTGGTTTCAGTTGACTATCAGGTACATTCTTCATGCTAGGAGAAATGTTTTCCCAGTCCTAAGTAGTCAGCTGGTGTTTTTTGTTTGTTTGGTTGGTTGGTTGGTTTTTTTGTTCAGAGCAAGAGAAGAGGTTAAAAATTATTGATTTGGCTAACATAATTTTTAATTTCATAACATGCAGTAATTTGTTAGGCTACTGTATCAATCTGTGGATTCTAAATACAAGTTTCTGTCTGAAATTCTAACATATTCTATGCATCACAAATGACTGAGCTATTTTTCCGGATGTATAAATAGTCATTTTATATTTTTTTATGTCACAAGAATAACATCTATTATAGTATAGACCATTCAAAAATCAAAAGAAAACAAAGAATAGCTATAAAATTGCAAATTGAATAAGCAAGTGGTTAAGCAATAGAAAGGAAGGTCAAGTCTCCATAGCATTAAATATTTCAGTGCTTCCCAAGGCTTCAAAGTAACTTCATGGACCAGTCTCAGATAAATTGTTTTCAAGAGAATGAAAAATGTTTTTATATAAATCCATGCACGTATACTGCTCTATAGATATATGACAGCAACTGTAATTTAAAAAGACATTTAGTTTCCCAGCTGCAAAATTATGTCTTATGGATCAGGAATCTCGCAATAAATTGTCATTTCTCGTGGTGCCTATCAACTAGGTGGGCTGTTAAAATATTCAAAACATGTACACTCTTTCCACAAAGACTGCTTTACTTAAAGGAAAGCATTGATTTTTGCCAAGAGATATACAGAAAGACAATCAATCAATGACAGCCTTGCAGGAAAACTACTAGTCAAATTAACCTTGGTTCACATTTTGTGTTCCTTGAGGTCATGCTTTTTTTTTTTCTTTTTTTCTTCTGGTGATTGAAGGACAACTACAATTAGAATCAGTCACAGTCAATTTTCATATCTGCATAAATGAAAGAATGTAAAAAATAAAGAGTAAGAAACAAATTATTTTTAAGGAAAACTTTACGCATGCTGAACACTTCTAATTTTTTTACCTTTAAATGTATTTTTCCTTTACTTCTTTATGCATATTTGTTGTTCAAGCTATGCCCCTTGTTATGTCCAATATCTTTTTTTGAAAATCTTAACTGCTTATGTGGTTTGTCTGAAATAAATGATACCTCTACTCTTCATGACTTTTGTTTAAGATGAATTTCTTGAGATTTCAACATCTTGAAACTATAGAAGTTAATGCAAGACTGAAGTAAGCAATAACAACTAACTTTCTGACTTTCTCACTTGAGCAAAAAAAAAAAGTAATTCCAATTCAATACAAATATTTAGGTTTGGAAACAGATATCTTGCAGACTAACAATACTATCAATCTATAAAGCATATCGTCATCCAAAATTATCACATTTTTTTCATAGGAAAAACAGAAACGCAAATGTATAATCAAAACAAAAAAAAAAACTTATCCTGATTTTAAGATAGCTGCAAAACTTGAGTGCTTTCTTTTAAAAAATGAAAACTTGTTTCTAGAGAAGATCTGCATTTTCAAATAAAAATAAAACAAATTCTGGTTTGGGGACCATATATGACAATATTAGAGATCCAAAGTAGAGATTGTTCAGGATTTGGCAAAAAAAATAAAAATAAAAATAAAAATAAAAATAAAATAAAAATAAAAATAAAAATAAAAATAAAAATAAAAATAAAAATAAAAATAAAAATAAAAATTTTGAATAGATGATCACAGGAACAGAGAAAAAATGCATAGTTCACAGGGAATAAATTAAGGAAAATAAGGAAATAGTAACTATATATTACACCTGTAATTAGCAGTTAGGAATACCATGAACTGGGGGGGGGGGAAGTCATTAAATACATGCTAAAACAACAGATCCGAAACCTTCAGAAACAAGTGAAATAAATGTCAAGTGCCTGTTATTGCTTAATGGTGACACTGAAGACAGAATCATATCCTCTAATCCTTTATATTTCCTCCTAGAACTATGTTACTTACTTTTCAGTGATGAGTAGTTTTGATTTCACAAGTCCATTAACCTTCGAAATAAATATATTTTAGAAAAAATACCAACAAAACTCATTTGTGAGAGTTTTTTTCCTCAGAAGTCATTACCTTATGGGACCATCCCTGGTCAGAAATCTCTTCTGAAAGTTATCAATCAGATATTTTATTTTCTTGTCAATTCAGTCAGTATATTTTTCAGAATTTGGTCCAGCACATTTTAGACACCTCTAGCACTTGGTCTTCCATTACTTCCCTTAACAAATGTTTTTTATAATTGTATCAAGAGATGGTTATGCTTATCACTACCAAGCAACAATGCTTGCGGGTGGAACATGATTCTCATGACCTGAAACAATTTCCACAGAAAGATAATTGAAGTAGAAAAATCCTCTTAAATTTATTCTTTTCAGGTCAGGCAAATAAACGTACTGAGAATGGAAGCTCAAGACATTTGCCATGGCTGTCTTTACAGCTTAAGACTGATCATAGTGCAATCATACATACCTGTTCCAATTTAGCTTTTCAGTTTACTTCACATATATCATCCAGTAAACTTGAACACTGTGGACCTAAAGACAAAATCTATACGATGTTATGTTTAACTTATGTTTAAGTTATATGAAATGTCATTTATACCTTGTTTATGAAGGAGTTGCTCCATAGTCATAATGGATTTTGATCAAACATACAGCTACAGGCTATCTTGTCACAAATTACATGGCATATGAAGAAGGCCATAGCCAGCTATTTGTTTTGTTTCTGAACAGTTATATGGGACTGAAGCCTGTTTGGTTGCATGCCTATGTGAGATCATTCATGTGTATGCAAATTTGTTGAGTTGGATCTCTGGACACTAAATAGCATGTATTTTCATTTGAACATCTGGCAGTGAGGAGCAATGTATTTTAAACATTTTAGATATGTTCATTTGCATGCATTGTTAATGGATGCTGTAATAGAAGAAATATTTTTATAAGATTTTTGTGAAAATTATGGATTGGCATCTGACTCTTCATACAGTGGAATAATTAGGAGTGACAGCTTCCTGGCAGTTATGTTGTTAGCTTTTTGTGTGATTATAATCAACGTAAGCCTCAAGATCATTTCAGCTTCAACTCATGGTTTAAAGAAATGAAAAAAATCTGACAGCTGTTTGACACTTGAGAGGTCTCCATCTACATGAGAGATTCTTAGTCTCTCTTTATGCTCAACAATGCGAAAAAATAGTGTGCTTATTGATGAGACATATCTAAATCCATAGTAAAATCTCTTCATTTTTATAGTGGTTTCTATATCAGGGTGCTGTGGGGGCCAACTGGGAGGGAAATTAAGATGAAACAATACCATACAATCCATTACCAATTTTATTCAAACAAGGAGTAGATGAAATTTGCTTAGGGAACATGACTATTAGTGCTACATAAGAAACGCCCTATTAGCCATAAGCTGTGATGATAAGCCTTATGTTATGTTCTAATGCAATTTGAAAAGAGGGAGATAAACAGAGAGAGAGAAAAAGAGTTAAAGATATGGAGATAGAGTTACCGCCCTTGGATCCAACCATGTTATGATTGTTCCTCCAGTGGTGGGCACACATACCTGAACAGGCAGTCCTTTGCCTTTTATGACTTTGCACCTTCTCATTCCTAAGGAGGAACTCAGTCCTTCTTTATAACGTTCGAGAACTGAGTCTGGGGTCTTGAGTGGTTGTCAGACCCCCTCTAACACTGTGATTGAGGTATGGCCTTACCCCTATGCAAGCACAGTTCAAGATTTACAGTGTTCTGGAAATGGGTCAGTGGGTCAGAGGTGCTTCAGGGGGCCTAACTCTCCTCCTGACAAAATGTGTTCAGGCCTAGTGTGCAAGATCTCTTCCTCCTCCACTAAATTTGCTTGTTGTAATTCATCAGGTCTGCATAGTCTTCACAAGATAAGGAAATCAGTCTGAAGGAATACCTTGCCTTTGAGGATTCCTCCTCCATCTGCTCCTTATCTCATTACTGTGGTGATCTTGGTTTTCGTACTATGTATACAAAATGCATGAGAAGCTTGCTGTTCCATAAGAAGGGAAAATGTGCTTTGCAATGGGCTACCCATACCTATTTTTACTTTTTTTTTCATATACCAATGAGCGTAATGGGGAGAGTAAGTCACTAAATTTAATGTTAACTTATTGAGCACTTCAAAATGAAACAGTGCTGTGCTGCTGGATACAATAAAACATACCACTCACAGTGCACAAGTCCAGCAATTAAGATGCTAATTAACACTTTTATTTATAAAGAACAAGGTTATTTGATTATAATCCCATTTCCCCTGCTCCCTTCAGCAATATGGATTGATCAGCCAAAGTAACAACAATCCATCCCAGTTGCCTGAGGAATTATTTTATTTTTCTCTCTCCATACAGATCTAATATATACCACAAAGAAAACATTAGACAAATTAGACAGAAACAGATTTTTATTTATTTTTATTTCTCAGTTTTGTCTATGTATAGAAATTGCAGTTGAATTTGACATTTGCTCAGTACATCCTGCAGAGCTTTTAATTGGAGAATCCATTGGTTTGTTACTGAAATCAGAGTATTTCCTTTCTGACCATAAGTAAGTAAATAGTAATTCATAATTTCATTTCTAACCATAAGTAAATAGTAATTCATAATATTCAGTTATACAGTATTTAAATTGATCGTGTGTGTGTTTCTTCATTGGCACAGCAGATTTAATAGCAGATAGTGGGAGAAAGGCAAAATGCAAGTATATATATAATATATGTGTGTACATTTATGCATCATTTTACAAAGGTGCCAGTGTAATATATTTATCTTAAAATTTGTGTCTCAGGTACTTATAAGCTGTAGAGTTAATTCTATGTCAATTTATACCTAAGATTGCTATATCAAGGATGGAATTCTTAACATTTTTTTCCCATTCCTGTTACAAAGGAAGGATGATGATGATGATAATGCATATGTATTTTAGATACAGTGAAACGTATCTTTTAAACAAACTCCCCAACATAGGATAATACTGTTCTTCAGGAGTTTTCAACAAGCAGGGAATTACTCAAACCATTACAATATTGGACAGTTTTATACAGAGAAAAAAAAATTATTAAAAACAGAGAATACATGCGCTGTCCACATATTCAAGCTTATATGTGGGTTTAGAATAGCTGAATAGCTGCTATTGTGAAACACCAAACCTAAAACAAACAAAAAAAACAAACAAATATATATATATACATATATATACATATATATAAAACCCCACAACCCACACTGAATATATAATATTGGCTTTTATTGTTGTTTTGTAGTTTGGAGGTTTTGTTTGTTTATTTGTTTGTTTCCCTTATACAAGGTGGCATATGCAGTATCAATTCTTTTATCATTGAAGCATTTCTTATTCTGGCTTACAGTAAGTGGACACAGCACCTGTGTTTGCATACCTAATCTTGATTCTTTCATATACACCCATAGAAACTTCTTTATATTGATCAACTGGGAAAAGGGAATGCATGTTTTTCTTTACATTCTTATGATCTTTCTTCATAGATGTTTAAAACATCTACTACAGCCTTATGATCTATATGTCATTAACATAATGGCATGTTTTATACTCCTGTCCTACAGAAAAATGTCTTGTTAAATATGTTTTTTTCTTCTTCATGAAAGGACAAAATGGAGATTTTAGAATGTATGGACAAACAGAATCTTTGCTTGATCCCTATATGTAATGAGTACAACTTTCAGGAAATAATATTTGCCATCATCTTCTGACATCTCTGTTTTACTTAGCTTATACATGCAAAAATAAGTTCTGCAGTGATGGAGCTGCAGACTGAATCTTTCTGCTCTACTTAGATCCATTGTAGTAGGTAATAAACTACTACTAAAAAAAAATAGGCTCATACAGTTTTCTCACTCACCACATAACAAATCACAGCCTTTATGTTCACACTAATTCTTAATAACAGTTGACTTTAGCTTGCTAAAGTGCTGTTTGAAATAAATAAGAATATTGGACTACTACTACAAAAAAAATCTAGCAGGTATAACTCCTGTCCTGTTTCCCTGAGTCCCTCAAATGAAAGAGAAATGTCTTATCCACTGTTAGATTCAACAATTCTGTATATAGTAATGATGTATATGTATGTATATATATTTTTATATAAAATATGATAATTGACTAATAGTTTTCTTTACCAAAGAGGAGAAATTTACAATTTCCAGTGGAAATAAGAGCTACCTGTTTTTGATCACTTTATTTTCTATCTATTTTGTGTTTGTGTGTTTCTTGAAAAACAAGTAAAAAAGGTATGGATTGTAAAGATGAACTTTCATTCTATTCTTAGTATTGCCAAAGCTCAACTTTGTACAACTATTATTTAGAATACAGGCTGAAAGAGTTGAGGCTTTTCAGCCTGGAGAATAGAAGACTCCAGGGGGACCTTATAATGGCCTTCAGGTGTCTTAAGGGGGCCTATGGGAAAGCTGGGGAGGGAGTTTTAATAAGGACACGTCAAGACAGGATGAGGAGAAATGGTTTTAAACTGGAAGAGGGTAGATTTAGACTAGATTTTAGGAAGAAATTCTTCACTGTGAGAGTGGTGAGACACTGGAACAGGTTGCCCAGCAAGGTTGTGGATGCCTCCTCCCAGGAGACATTCAAGGCCAGGCTGGATGGGGCTTTGAGCAACCTGGTCTAGAGGGAGGTGTCCCTGCCTATAGCAGGGTGGTTGGAACTAGATGATCTCAAAGGTCCCTTCCAACCCAAACCATTCTATGATTCTATGATTCTATGATTCTATGATTCTATGATTCTATGATTCTATGATTCTATGATATTATCTAACAGAAAAATTTTATAATGATATTGTTGACAACTGTGCTGTATTTTTCTAAATATGCTCACTGCTATATGTAGATGGGAAATATATGAGGATAGAAGCACTATCTAAGACATAACAATTTTTGATTAAAAAAATTATTCACGTTATTTTCTGTGTAATTTCCATAAAAAGGTTCATGAGTGTTTGGCAAATATTATACCAGAGTGAAATGATTGTGCCTCTTTTACTCACCAAGTTGTCTCTTCTAGTGGTCTATTTCTACTGCCTCCCCTCATTCTCTTTGTAAATAATAGCATTTAGTTTGAGGTACTAAATGCTATTTTATTAAGATAGAATCTAAAATAAATTAAAGTGAATTCCTAAAGCTACATGAAAGCACAGTTGTAGATGGCTATGTATGATTCAACTCTCTTTGAAACTTCACTGATTTTTCAGTACTATGGGATTCTGCTTTATACTATGTGCTATGGATATCAAAAAAGGTAATTAATTTGACTGGTTGCTATTTAGTGAAATTTAATTTTTTCAGTTTTACCTACATTTTCATTATCAAAAGTCTCCAGATGTAGTTCAGGACTAAAGGGAAGAACTATTAGGCAAGAACTAAATAAAATTATTTGAAAAAAAATTCCCAGAAACTCAGCAACATCTGTAGAGAGATGATCTTCACTTTTTGACTGAAATGTCAGAAAAGCATAATGGTAAAAAATTGGCTGGGCAGCTGAAGGAATTTCCTTGAGAACAGTATACATGTATGTGTGTATCAAATAGGATGCATCTGAAGTTGCAGAGAGAGCTTCCTGGTGTCATTGAAAGTCTTTTTTTTTAAATTCCGCCTGCTTGAAAGGTTATGAAAAATGGGAAATTCTCAGCAATTTCAGGAAGAAAACATTGAGCTTATTGTCAGAAAAAGATGAGCTCAACCTGGAGGACTACACGTTGATTAACTTCACTTCAGTCCCTAGGAAAATTATGGAGAGAATATGGCTGGAAAGAGTTATCATGGATTTGTGAAGGATAAGACACCTGACAAGCCTGACTGACTTCTGTGATGAAGTGATTGGATATATGTACAAAGGGATGTCATTTAACTTGTCTTTAGCAGCACATATGAAAGTTTCTTACAAGAATCTTTATATCCAAGGTTGGAGAATCCTGTCTGGATTGGTAAATGAATAGATGAAAAATGGTTGGGAGTATCTGGCTCAAAATCTAGTGGTAAGCAGTTCATGCTCTGCCCCATGAAGAGAGTCTAGAGGAACTGGGCTTATATGGTCTGAAGAAGACGCACATTCAGAAGCACAAAACAGCAGCTTCTCAGCATCCATAAGAAGGTCATTAAGAATAAAGATTTTGACTGTTCACTGAGGTTTATTGTAGAGTCTAACATATCTTAAACCAGAGATAATTTACCTGGATAAAAGGCAAAAATTAACTTACTAATTAATTAATTAATACAATTCACCATGAAGTAATGAAGTGCTAGAACATCTCAGCTCTTACTTCTTTCCATCTTTGGAGATTTTCAAGACTCAGCTGGAAAAAGCCCTAAGTAACAAGGTCTGACCCTAGATCTGGTCATCTTTTGAGCAAAGCAGAGAACTTCTGAGCTCCCTTTCAAACTGAATTATATTGTAATCCTATCTGAAAGAGGAGGAGAAATGCACTGTACTGTGCACATTTTTTCACAGTACTTTTGTTAGGATAGATTTGTCTAAGAATAATAAAAAGTTTTCTATTAAAATTTTGTGCTTGATTCCCATTATTAACAACAGTCTGTTATGACTTCTTTTACAATAGTTTATTAAGTTTGTCCTCCAGTATTCATGCTGGTTTTCTAATGGAAAATTTAAAAAATATTAATTAAAATATGAAAACAAATGAAAAGAAAGTTTTCAGACCTTGTAGCTCTTAACTAGCTGTAGGACATGTAAGATTTTTTAGTTCTGGATTAATAGCCTTCAGCTGTGTGATATGATCGCTGGTTCACAATTAATCATCTTGACAGCTGGAAAATAAAAACAAAGGCATTTCTCCTGGATTTCAGTGTAGCAACCAGAGAGGTACAGGATATATGCACAGCTGAAGAGTCAAATTGTTGCTCTTGACTGAAGAAGTATTCCTCATTTGAGACACAGCCTGGGGACTCCTGTCTCATTATTCCTCTAGAAGCATCTGCAGGTAGATCTTCACAATGCATTCAAATATATATGTATATATTTCTACTCTTTTCAATACAGACATAACAAGCTATTCTTCTCCTCATCTGTGCCATAGACTCCCTGAAAAACACTAGGAAGTAGGGAAGCCATCATAATATTTGTTAGTAACTTTTTAGTATCTAGGAAAACTCTGTATTGAGGAAGGTGGAAACTGAAGAATTGATATACATTTGATGTAGGAAGTGGTAATTCAGTTGAGAGTTTAAGGTATAGTATTTTATCTTGTATAATATCTATGAAAAAAAGATTACTATGAATGTGATTTGAACTTCATTACATTCTATGTTAGATGCATAGTTTCAATACACAAAAAAAAATAGGAAATATCTTTCATTTTATATTCTAGGTGCCAGGTTATCCTCAGCACTTTATTTTCTGTAAGATTAATCCAAATATCTAGGTTATTTAAAAGCCCTTAGGAAATATAATTTTTTTAAACTGTACTATTTGTGACTAAAGCACTGTTAATATCCTAATGTCTTCTGTGAATTGCTGGATTTATTTGGTCTCCTCAAAGATATGAATCACAAGAGGAGAACTGTCTTCCTGACAGGAGTTTTCCTCCAAATAGCTTTCCAGTTTTCGCCATCTTTTTTTTTTAATGTCATCTAGCATGGCTTAGGAACTTTGTTTCTGGGGAGAAAAGCACTTCATCTTTGCAGTTTCTTTCTGTAAACATACATTTAAAATTACTTTGCAAGCACGCAGTTCTTTCTTTGGGTTTAATGTCTCTTCCCCTACAGAAGATACCATAAATCAAATGAGTTAAATGAGACACAAGAAGAGGAGAAAAACAATGAGGGAGAGAACAGAAACAAAGAAGAAAGGGAAGAGGAAGAATTACCTGTATGAAAAGTAAAATAAGCTGCCACGTACTGGCAAAGTCCGAAAATATTGAGTAGAATTTTTCACATCAGAGAAGATGAGGTTCAGGAGAATAATTTAAATATTGCAGTCTTTATTTTGATGTTAATTAGCTTATTTTTATCTCAAGCATAAATGAAAGATATCTCAATATATGTCTGAATTACACCTATATTAGCTCCTATGAGTACTTTTAATCTTTGACGGCAATTAAATCTTTTCTGATAGTGCACTTTGGATAGACATTGACTGAGTGGAGGAGGCTTAAAAGAATGCTGGATATTTTTGTTGGAGAACATATGAAAAGGAAAACATAAATAAACTGATAATTGAACCCTAAGTTGCAAGTTATATTACAATGGAAATCAAAGCATACTGGAACTTAAAGACTGAAGTTAGCTGCAGGTTTGCTGGAACTACGGTGCAGTTATTACACCTCTGCTGTCTAGGTATCTACTGCATGTGGCAGGTTTGAGTTTATTCTTGAAGAAATTTGCTAATGATCTGCTGGGTATCCTTCTGTCATGGTTTTGGTTGGCATGGAGTTAATTTTCCTTGTAGAGACTTGTATGGTGCTGTATTTTGGATTTTTGACAAAATAGTGGTGACTTTTCTACTTGTGCCGCGCTACTAGTGAAGGCAGAGCTTTGGTCTGCCCTGAATTGTGTTGGATAGCTACACAGTGTGCATTACAGTGTGTCATAATTTAGTCCCATCAATTTAAAGTACTGCATCATTTTGGCCAGAAAACTCAGTCTCCCAGCAGGTGTCCAATACTATACTCCTGCTTCAGAGCCTAAAAAGAGATATTTTTAGATTAAATATTGTAACTTACTACAGGAAATAAATTAAAAAATAAAAAGTAAGAGTGAAATGTGCAGATATAAAATTTGGTGGAATGGGAATTAATATTTATATAATCCTTTGAATGTTTACAACACCCCCTTTTCTTTAGTTTATGAAAGGATTTTCTATAATATCTTTAGGTTATTTCAGGTGTGAAGTTCATGAAAAACAACCCTTGACAGAGCTTTCCATGAACCATAACCTATCAATTGTAGCTTGTAATATTGTATCAATATTTGACTCACCTGCCTGGATTCTACATTTGGATAATGAGTTGAGACTGCATTCATTAAGCACACACTTTAAACACCTACAATTATGTATCACGGTATTCTGGATTCTAGTCTGGCTTTGGGGAGGATTACTGCGGAGTGATTACTGAGGAGTGATAATGCAATTTACAGCCCCCACCAGCTGCACCCTACTCATGCACACACCAAACTTTGTGAATCTACTAGACTGAATGGTCTTTACAACAGCAATTATGTTTGAGGACCTTCTTTACTAATTAGAACACTTTTCAGAACACTGAACAGCCTGACTTTGGTGACTGTAAGAGCTCTCTCCTTTGAGATCTTCCGAAACCATCTGGACGTTGTCCTAGGCAATTTGGTCTAGTTTCTGTGATTCTCTTACATCTTTACCTGATATAGTCCTCTGCCCAGACAGAGTTCCTGCCACAGATCATGATAGGCCTGGAGTTCATGACTGATGACAGCATGATTTTTACAGGAAATACGTGTATGTGACTGTGTGAGTGAATGTGTTTATAATGGAATAGAAATTACTGTCCGTCTTGTTTAGCAAGTGAATCTTAGATTTTATATCATTGACTTGTGTGGATCTGCCCTTGTGGCTACTTCTCCTCTAAGTTTGCCTTTGCCAGAAATTAAAGGAAATTTGATATTTATTTCAGTTCTTGTATATAAACTATTGGACTCGATGAAACTGATTAGATCAACACTATCCCAGAGAGGTGGTGTATGCCCTGGCCCTGGAGACATTCAGAATCAAACTGGACCAGGCTCTGAGCAACCTGATGTATCTGTAGATGTCCCTGTTCATTGCAGGGGAGTTGGAGTTGTGAATCTATTATTCTAAGAAAGATAAGCTGAGTGATTCTGGCAAAGCTTAGTTTAAAAAAAAAAAAAAAAAAAAGTATCTTTTAGTCTCTTAATAGGCAGATGCTCTTAAAACCTTTTTTTTAAAACCAAGCATTTTGTTTTGTTTTGTTTTCTTTTATATGACATCTAGGAAAGGTTTTTGATGCTTACTCTACAGTTCTAAAGGTAGCAAGTATTTCCTTACATCCCACTTTTGGTATTTGGGTCTTCAAGATCCTGGCTTTAACTCTTGCTTGAGGCAGTATTTTTCTATTTTCCTCATTTGTGTGGAAAAATTAACACTAGAAATAATATGAGAGGATGTTTCTTTGCATTGCATTTATTGCTGATTTATGAAAAATAATAGACTGCCATACAACTTTGAAATGTGCTTTTTGACAGTATTATATATTCTATCCCCTAACATATTGTTCTCTTGCTGGCAATCTTGTTATCTTGGAGACAACTTCAATTCTCCATTCATTATGAGCTTAGGATGAGACAGAATGGATTAGTAGATAGTTTGTATTCATATGCTTCTGTTTTTTATAATATACAAACAGTTGTAGTACATTAGACTTTTCCCTAGTCATGGCAATACTTTGAATTTCTGTCCCCTAATGAGAAGCCATACCTATTTGAGAGAAGGGGGTAAAATGGTTGAAATTCATTGCAAAAAAGATGACAGTAGATAACAAATATTCTTTGGGAAACATTTCTAGAGAACGGCTGAAAAACAGGCAAAATACAATCCTTAAGAAAGATTGTAAATATATATATAAATTAACTCATGTTTTTTGAAATCACTGTCTGAAGCAGACTGCTATCAGAAAAAATAAAATAACTAAAAAGTCCTTAAAATATGTGAGGAAGTGGTAAAACATTTGGCCAGAATTTAATATTTCCTACAATTTCATTTTCCATGTAGGAAAAAAACAAAACAAAAAAAACTCATTGTGTTGCTTAAACACAAGTAGCATTTTAACAGGAATATTTAGGTTATACTGTACATTTAATTGCTGAAGACTCTTTTTTTGAAGAAATATGACTTTGTTGCTCTGCCAGAAATATCCTCTTACAGTATGCGTGTATCTGTGGAAACAACTGGAAGAAAATCATCAAAGATTTCCAACATAAGTGCATCTATAATATTTTTAGAATCCACTGATGATTAAAGGTTGTGTAGCCAGCCACCATAAATGTCAGCAATTTTGCAGGCATAAGCAAGGAATGAAGGAATGTTTTCTTTTTTCTCTATTCCTGTAGTTTTCAGTTACTTTAAATTGTAGATTTCAAATAAACAGGGCGTGTGTGTAGGGCAGGATCATCATTGCCTCTTCCAAGTCTACAACAAATTAAGATGTGTTGCTCACTGAAGACTTTTTTTATTCACAGATGTATTAGAAATTGGTTGCTGTCTGTGTGACCTGTGAGTAAATTATGTTTCTTAAAGAAGATTCACCATAGGTTTTGACATCATTACTTTTCTCTATTAAAATGTAGAGCAATCATAATGTTGCAGCCAGCTCATACACTTCAAAGTTTGTTTTGTATGTTTTTCAGTCTGAGACTGAGCAGTTGGTTTGATTATGAGTTCAACATAGCCCTTGTAACCTGTGACAAAATCTCTGATTTGATAAGATCATTGGATTAGTACATGGTCAGAGTAGTACAGATTTCACAGGCATTTACATTTTTTTTAGAGATCCCCCAAAAAGAGAGTAGAAAAACGTATCAGAAATTCTCATTGTTTCTGTCTCCTCACCAGCTGGAAGAAGCAGCTACTGTGCTGTCATAAACACAACCTACAGAATTTCAATGTATGAGTTGCCTTTGTTCATATTTTGGGAGTTTTTGTTTGTTTGTTTGAAGTGTAATAGATATGATATTTAATACGTGTAGCTATTGCCAGATAAAGATCATGAAGTTCACTTGAAAAAGTAATCATATCTAGCTTCAAATATCTACAGTTGTTTTCTGCATCTTAATTTTTCACTTTTTTAGTCAATGGAGAAATAATTTCCTCTGCGGAGTCATTAATCTCATAAAGCAGATGTCCAAAAGAATTTTCATGAATTGCACACTAAACCATACAGTCTTTTTTCTATGAACTGTAATGAAAGCTAACTTTCTCAAAAGTAGATGTAGACTCAGTACTGGCTTCTCAACATGATTCAGTTGTCAAAACACAAGAACTTAAGGCCATTGTTGTAGCCTTAAGTTATCCTGCATTGCCTTCAGTCATGTGCCCTAGGATGTCTGCATTTTGTATGAGCAGATATTACACAGAGCCTAAGATAAATCCACTTTCATCTTGAGGAATACCCAGAAGCAAGTCAAACACCACAGTAATTAAAATTCCAATGCTAAAAATATACTTTTAAGATTATAATAAACCTGCAGAGACACATAAGACAAATGATTCCTTATTGGTATATCATTCTCTGCCACCACCTTTAGCACACTTCCTTCTTTACAGACCATAGCAAAGAGGCAGCAAACAGGATCTGGCTTGGCCTGGTCGTTAGAGCTCACCCAACTAACAGTCTCAGCGGAACAAAGGATATTGAGTTGAATCCTGGGTTCTGCTTGAGTGTTGAACCTAGATGATCCTAGCAAGGTCCCCTTCAATGCAAGCCATTCTATGATACTTTGAAGACAGAAAATAAGCTAGTTTTTTTTTTTTTTAATTTTAATTATTGTTATTGGGGGGGTTTTTTTTTTTTTTTTTTTTTTACCTTCCGCTGTACTAAAATTTAGCAGGAAATGTTCTCTTAATTATCCTGATTTTTGGTAGGAATGAAGGTTTTTAGCAGTTTTTTGTGTTTCTCGCTTGTTTTCTTTTGGAATTATGAGAGTGTTTTGTTCTGATTTTCTTTAGAAAACAAACTTTTTAATATTATTTTCCTTTTTGTTTTACAGTTTTGAGGCGTTGTGACATTCTTATTTTTGTCTTTTTATTAGTGAGCTTTAATTTATTTATATTTATTTATTTAGCAACGAATTTGAGGGATTTATTTATTTATTCTTTTTTTTTCTTCCCCCTAGGTAAGATAAGGCTGAGAGAATTGAGATTCTTCAGTCTAAAGAAATTAAGGCTTTGGAGATAACTTTTCGTGTACTTCCAGAGAATATGCAATAAAGCTAGATAGGGACGCTTCAGTATAATGATATGAGAAGGGGAAACAGTTTTAAACTAAAAGAGGGGAGATTTAGATTAGGTATTGGGAAGAAATTCTCTTCTATGAGGGTGAGAGGCCCTGGAACAAGTTGCCAAGAGAAGTTACGGATTTCCTATCCAATGATTTTTTTTTTAATTATTATTATTACCTTTTTTTGTTATCTATTTCATTCTGATGAATTTCGAGGTGTGGGATATTTTTTCTCCTTCCCTTGCAGTTACTTTTGAGGAGTTGTTTACTTATCTACTTATATTATCATTTTGTATAGAATTTCTTTAATTACCTAGAGAAGTTATGTCAGTTGTATGTTTGTTTATTTTTCCAGTGGTTTAAGAATTTCCATTCATATACCAATATTTGTGTTATTTATTTTTAATGTAATTTTTTGTTTTAACGTTTGTATTTACTTAAGTTTGGAAGACTTAAGTTTGGAAGCTAATTGATGTTGTTGTGTTTTTTTTTTTCAGTCCCCTTTCCCCGTCCACCACACCACTTACTGGGTTTTTTGCTTGTTTGATTACTAGTTTTTTTTCCTTTTAATTTTTTTTTTTTTTTCCCTACATCAAGATTTCTGTTTACAATTAACTCTGGAATCTCCCTGGGGATTCTGCAGCCCACATTTTCTCTTCTTTACTAGGAGGATGGCTCTTAACTGAAAAGGTTGGCCGTTTTTACACTATAGCTGACTGCTGTGCAGGACATATCAGGCACCTGGTCATCAAGAAGAATCCAAGATTATTGGAAGAATAAGAGAAAATGAATTGATGTTACAAATGGATATAAAGGGGAAAAGTTGTTCAATATCCGTCCTTGGAAGTTTCCTTGATTCAACTGGACAAAGCCTTGAGCAAAATATTATGAATTTAGTGTTGAACATATTTTGAGTAGAAGATAGGATACTGCTTCTTATCTGAATGTTTATATACATTATGTCATATAATGTGCATTATCTTTCCATTGTGTAGATTGGGCTATCAGTTCAGTCTACAGAGCTGAAAATATTTACTTTGGAGTGCCTGAAAATTAAATATCATATCTTCAAACTTATTTCTGTACCTTGCTAATTTTGGATTCACCAATAGATGTAGGGTCACATCATAATAAAGAAAACAAAAACTGTATGATTCAGGATTCCATTTTCATACCCTCATGAAAAATGAATGAAATGAATTGAAATGTCATTTTCTACCTGTGCTGTTGCTTGGCTCTTTCTAAAATAATACTTGGTGCCTCAGTAACAAATTAGTATTTCCTCACTGAATTCTCTTCATCATTTTAATTCCACACTGGATTCAAGGAATGTGGTGTCCAAATCCAGAATAATCAAAGGGAAATGAAACTGCACATCTAGTTTGACAAAAAACATAACAATCTTTATTCCAGTGGTGGCAGAAATGAGGCAACTGGAAAAATAAGACTTCAGCCAACAACACAAGATTTGAACCTGATGCAAAAGATTGCAAATATATACTTATTTATATATATATATATGTATATTTCAATCAGCTAAGCTGCATCAGGGGAATACTCAAAACCACACATTCTCAAGCTGTCAAGTTTTTCACAAACATAAATTTTGCAAGATTTTGCTATCCTTATTTCTTTATTCCAAGACAATTTCTGTCAACAATTTTATGCCTCAAAATTATTTCTGTGTGCAGTACCACAAAATTTGGAAATACCATTAATCACTATATAATTTGCATGGATAATTGTGCTCTTATGCTGTCATTTGCAGTGGTCACTCATTCTACTCGATATTCATCTTATTGTTTCTATTTTGTTTGATTTTTTATGTTGTTTTTTTTTGTGAATTCATATGAAATGTTAGACTTTTTATGTTTTTTCAACAGTAAGGATTTTAATGCTCTGTTTATTTACTTTATAGTATCAACGTAATGTATATCATAACATTCTTTATCTTATTTTTTCCTCCCTTTGGATTTCTCCTCAGTGTTATTCCTCTTTCTGACATAATTCACCTGTTTATCATGTTAATCACAGATATATTTTCCAAATGTACTCATTTTAACTGGAGCACAATTATTCATTTCTATGTCCAAGTCTTCAATATATTATAACAGGCTATACTGTGATTGCACCTATCCACTCTAACCAAAAATTGCATTAGAATATTTCAAAGGCATTTCATTATTAAAACTAAATATATACTTTGGTGACAGTGCTCTTCACTCCTTTCACATTCTGCTAAATGCATAGCAATTGCTACAGATAAATAAAGCAGTGGTTTTCAACATGTTGAGAGAGAGAAAGTGTTCCTCTATTCTACTGAAGCAAACAGTAAGAAGAGACCACCTGAAAGGATAGGAGAATGAATGAGTGGAAGAAGCTTTTTATGTGAAATGATTTGAATTTTGGAGAATGATTTCTCTTATCCTATGGGTTTTTTTGACCTTTTTTTCCCCCCTTTTTCCTTATTTTTTTCATTGATTATACAGTGTACAATAGTGGTACAGAAAAAAATTTTTTCTCTAGATACTTTTTCTTATTTATGTATTATTTATTTATTTATTTATATAAAGCAGTTTAGAAGCATCTCTGTTTACACTTTATTCTTAAACCAAGTTAAACTGTCTTAGGAATTATCAGTAAAACAAAACAGGTTTTTTGTTTGTTTGTTTGCATCTCCATTCTTGTTATTTGAGATAATTTTCTTTATAGCAGTTTATATGACGCTGTGTGCACAACCATGTAAATGATCCAGACTACCAAAGAGGTGTTGCATGCCACATATACATGCTCAGCAATAGAAAGGGAAAAGAGAGGGTTTAGAGACCAGCTGCACTTTACTTGGGAACTGTCTGGGCATTGGTCTACCCATGGGAGGTGGGGAATCATCAGTTTTGCATTTCTGTTTTTGTTTTCTTCCTCTCTTCTTCCACTCCTCCTTCACTTATTAAACTTTTCCTCTAACCACAGTTTTTTCTTGATTTTACTCTCTTTATTCTTCCCCTGTCCAACTAGGGGTAGAGGTGAAAAGTAAGCATGTAGCTGTGTGGAGCTTAGATATCTACCAGATGTCTACCAGGGATAGAGACATCTCTACATCTCTACATTTACAGCCATCTCTATGCTTAAAGTTTTCCCCTTGGCTATCTCTGGGTTTTATGTGATATCTGAAGTGCCTGAAGAAGAGGCATTTATATTTACATTGATAAATAGCAGAACACCTTTTTTTTTCTCTGTTTTGAGTTTAGTACACATAAGATTTTTCCAGAATGCAGCTTGATGCGTTACCTTGATTTTATACTAAAATGCTATGGATATTACAATTTGTCATTTCTAGATAACTTGGAATATTCTGAGTGAACATACATCATTATGAACCCATTCATGCAGCTAGGTCCATGGTTTTGATACACTATGCATTGTCTTCTACCCTAGATTCACCTGGTTTTAAAAAAAGCAATAACAGAACTTCCTTAGCTACACTGGAAGACTGTTTCAGAAATGAATAGATCATTGTAATAGTATTTATATGAACGTCTAGATAGATGGACTTTCATCAGTCATGGTCTTTTTAGTCATGTATTATAAAATTGCTAAATAGAAGAAGTCTTATCCTTGGGAGTTCTGAACATTAGCAATATACTCATGGCAAAGAATGTTAACAGCCTCTTGAGCTGCAATAGGCAGTGTTGACAGCCAGTCAAGACAGGGGATACTTCCTTTCTATTCTGTTCCGGTGACACACATCTGGAGTGTTGGGAGAGACATGGACAAACTGAAGTGAGTTCAGTGAAGAGCCACAAAGAATATTGAGGGGTGGAACATCTGACACAGGAAGTGAGGCTGAGAGCAGTGTGACTGTTCAGCCTGGAGAAGATTCACTGAGAAATCCTGTCTGTGTATAAATACCTGAGAGACTGGAAAAAGGACAATGGAGTCAGACTCCTGTCAGTTGAGCCCAGTGAAAGAACAAAAGGACACAATATGAAGCACAGGAAATTCAAATTGAAAAAATATGTATTTCTATGAAAGTGGTCCAAAATGAACAGGATGCCCAGAGAATCTCATTCTTGGACAAGTGCAGTATCTGTCTGGAAATGGTCTTGAGCAAACTGCTGTAACTGATCTCGCTCAGGAATCACAGAATCATAGAATCACCAAGGTTGCAAAAGATCTCCAAGATCATCCAGTCCAACCGTCCACCCACCACCAATATTTCCTCAATAAACCATGTCCCTTAGAACAACATTTAAATGTTTCTTGAACACCTCCCTGGGCAGCACATTCTAGTGCCTAACCACTCTCTTGAATAAGAAAGTTTTCCTAATATCCAACTTGAACCTCCTCTGGCACAATCTGTGGCCATTCTATCTCATCTTATCACTGATTACACAGAAGAAGACAACTTCCACCTTGTCAGAACCTCCTTTTTGAGTAGTTTTTAGAGTATTCTCTTTGTTGGGTAAAGAACTGGTTGGAAGGCTGGGCCCAGAATGAAGTGAATGGTAGTGAATGCAGTTAAATCCAGCTGGCAACCAATCACAAGTGGTGTTCCCCAGGGGTCAGTATTAGGATCCATCCTGTTTAATACCTTTACTGATAACCCGGACGAGAGGATTGATGATATGAACAGTACAGGCTAAGGGATGACCTGCTGCAGAGGAGCACTGTGGGTTAGGACCTGAATGTTCCTGTGAACAACAGGTTGGCCATGAGCCAGCAGTGTGCCCTTGTGGCCAGCAAGGCCAATGCTATCCTGGGGTGCATTAAAAAGAATGTGGCCAGCAGGTCAAGACAGGTGATCCTCCCCTTCCACTCTGCCCTCAAGCCACATTTAGAATACTGTGTCCAGTTCCGGGCTCCCCAATTCAAAAAAGAGAGAGATCTCATTGAAGGAGTCCAGCAGAGGGCCACAAAGATGATAAAGGGCCTGAAGCATCTCCTGTAAGAGAAAAAGCTGAGTAACCTGGTTCTGTTCAGCCTGGGGAAAAGAAGACTGAGAGGGGATCTGATTAATGTTTATAAATATCTAAAGGGAGGTGGTAGAAAAATGGATGAGGCCAGACTCTTCTCGGTGGTGCACAGAGGTAGGTCAAGCAGTAATGGCCTAAAACTTGAACAGAGGAAGTTCTGTACTAACATGCAGAAGAGCTTCCTTATGGTAAGTGTGGCAGAGCACTGGAACAGGTTGCCCAGGGAGGTTGTGGAGTCCCCATCTGTGATGATATTCAAGACCCATCTTCTAAAATTATTCCTATACAGAGCAAAAGAAACATGTTTTTTAATGAGTTAAAGGGAAAAGGAAGCATTAAGAAGGGAAATGTAATGAGGCAACAATGATATTAACATTAAAGAAGCATTTTGTGCAGTTGCACCTCTTTCACAGTGTGTTAATCAGTCTGCTTTGATTAGATAAGCTGAAGCACTTTCTAATTGCATGTAAAGTAAGTCTGAGCCAACATCCAGATATCATTCCTGGTGACAGGAGCAAACCAACATCACACTTGAATGTTTTTGAGAAGAAATAGAAGTTAAGAACTTTGATGCAGGAGACAGATGCTTTAGAAGATCTTACTGTATTTGTTTCTGGATTATGATCCATACAAGGTATTTTATCACTAATAAATAATTCTTGGTGTTTGTTTTGTTTTTCTTCTACAAAGTTGAATATAGACAGCTTGAACTCTGGTTACAGCTTTAGTGAGATTTAGAAAAGATTGTAGTATATACCTGATCTCACCAATCTAATCCTTAGCTGATTTAATTTTATTGGTAGCTTTATAACTGTGGATTTTAGTGGATGTTAGAGATGTTTCCTGTTTAATTTGTTCATGTGTATGTGTATAAACACACAAACCTACACAAATACATATATTTGTATGTGCATCAATATAAACAGTATGTGTTTTTTATGTACATTTATATTTTCGTATATATTCTTTACATCTGTTAATATGTCCATGGAGAATTTGTTAAACTTTTGCTTAATTTAATGACTGAATGAAAAAAATAATAACAACACCCATTATTCCAAGAAGAGAAAGCTTCGAGATGACCTGAGAGTGGCCTTTCAGTATCTGAAGGGAAGCTACAGGAAAGATGGGGAGAGACTCTTTAGTAGGGTTTGTGGTGATAGAAGAAGGGGAAATGGTTTTAAGCTCAAAGAGGGTAGATTTAGCTTAGATATAAGGAAAGAATCTTTTACAGTGAGGGTGGTGAGGCACTGGAACAGGTTGCTCAGTGATGTGATTGATGCCCAGACCCTAGAAACTTTCAAGGTGAGACTGGATAGGGCCGTGGGCAACCTGATCTAGCTGTGGATGTCCCTGTTCATTGCAGGGGAATTGGACTAGATGACCTTTATAGATCCCTTCCAACTCTAAGGATTCTATGATTCTATGCAAACTGAAAGATATAATTTCCTATAAGAAGCACAGACTGTATAATGAAAAGAAAAATAATGAGAACAATTAATTTTGCATTTGTTGGATTTTTTTTTTAACTGTGAAAATTGGTTAATTGTTTGATCTTGGTCAATTTTTATATCTGAGCGTAACATAATAGGGTAAAGGAACTACAAATACGTATTTTTTATTTTACTTAGTTTTGTTTTATTGTGAAAAAGGAAATCATTATTTATTTATTCCATCATTTATTTTAATGTGAAAAATGCAGTGGTGTTTACACATTCTGTACATCATCAGAGAAAATGATAATGCAGTTCAAACTGCAAATGATTTTTTGAGTTCAGCAAAAAAAGGCAAAAACTAAGAAGAAATGATATTTTATTTTATTTTTAATGGGGACTAAAAAAGAAAAAAATATGGGAAAACAAAAGGGTCATTTCCATTTTTTAAAGGGAACTAATGTCATATCGAATCAGATAAGCCCAGAACCTTTTTAATCCTCTGAGGATCTGATACATACATTCTCCAGAAACTTCTTCACCAGTATTTTCAATATAATTATGGACCTCTGCTAAACATTTGGGTAAATAATTTGTTATATGGAACTGCACTGCACAAAAGCATCCCTGGGAACATACAGTCCAAATAAAGTGAGAATTCAATCCTAGAAGTTGACTTTGGTCATAGCACTATAGTTTGAAATGGGTATCACACCAAACCAACTTCATCACATTTAACCCCACATGAAACACAGTTGTGCTGCTGTGAGTTATTCAAGATCCTATTAGCTCTCCTTGACTTCAGTCAGAGCTGAAAGTATCCCACTGAAGTAATTATCCTCACTCTGCTGAGAGAACAGAAGCAACTGACTGGGGAGTAACTGCTGCTGAGGCTTTGCGTTGCTCACACAGCAGGAGTGGGGATGAAAGGCACGAGGCCACATCACAGAATTCACTCAGCCACCAGGTCAAGATAAGAAAAGAAAAGAGGAGAAAAAACCATTGCCAGCAGTTCTACTTTTTCCTAACGAAAAAAAAAAAAAAAAAAAAAGGCTGCTCTAGATAGCTCTCAGGAAGGATGGCAAAAAAAAAAAAAAAAAAAAAAGGAACAAGGAAAACAAAGACTACAGAGACTACAGAGAATCTGTAATCAAAATATGGAAAGATGGAAATGGAAAATCAGGAAAATCATAGAGATAGTCTAGTCTCTCTAGCTGTCAAGCTTGTAAATGTTGCACTGTAAAACTGTTGGCTACTTATATATGTTATTTTAAAGACAATGTGAAATAAAGGTTAAATGAGATAACCATGTTGTATATTCTAAGGAATAACCAAAATTCTAGGAAATATATACTAAAATGTGGGCCAAACATATGTTATAGTTTACATAGTTTACAAAGATTTCCACAGAGAAAAATGGTTGTATTTTTTTTAATACATAAAATATTTTTATTCATGTTCCATAAAAATGATATGGTATTGACATAGAGCTGTGTTACACTTGAATCAATAGGCATCAATATTTTTTGTTTATGTAACACTAAACAGATAACATACATTGAATAATCAATGCAGCAAATTCTATAGTTTACAGCACTATACCCTTTCACCAAGGGCAGATCTTGCCTGACCAATATGGTGGCCTTCTGTGATGGAGTGATGGCATCGGTGGATGGGAGAAGGGTGATGGATGTCATCTACCTGGACATCTCCAAAGCCTTTGACAGGATCCCTCACCACATCCTTCTCTCCAAAATTGTGAGGTATGGATTTGAAGGATGGACTGTTCAGTGGATTAAGAACTGGTTGGCTGGTCGCAGCCAAAGGGTTGTGATTAATGGTTCTGTGTCAGGGTGGGGGCCGGTCACGAGTGGTATCCCCCAAGGCTCAGTCTTGGGACTGGTGCTCTTCAACATCTTTATCAATGACGTAGATTATGGAATCAAGTGCACCCTCAGCAAATTTGCAGATGACACCAAGCTGAGTGGTGCAGTCAATACATTGGAAGGAGGAGAAGCCATCCAGAGGGACCTAGACAGGCTGGAGAAGTGGGCCCATGTGAACCTAATGAGGTTCAACAAGGCCAAATGCAAGGTGCTGCACTTGGGCCGGGGCAGTCCCAGGTATTTATACAAACTGGGGGAAGAACTCCTCGAGAGCAGACCTATGGAGAAGGACTAGGGGATTCTGGTGGACAAGAAGCTGGACATGAGCCATCAGTGTGAGCTGGCAGCCTGGAAGGCCAACTATGTTCTGGACACTTTAAAAGAGGAGTGGCCAGCAGGGAGAGGGAGGTGATTGTCCTCCTCTACTGGGCTCCTGTGAGGCCCCATCTGGAGTACTGTGTCCAGACCTGGGGCTCCCATCATAAGAAAGACAGGGAGCTGTTGGAATAGATCCAGATAATGGATTTATTATTGTGGCCTTCCAATACTTGAAGGGAGCATATAAACAGGAGGGGGAATGATCGTTCACGAGGGTGGATAGCAATAGGACAAGGGGGAATGGTTTTAAACTGAGACAGGGGAGATGTAGTTTAGATATTAGGAGGAAGTTTTTCACTCATATGGTGGTGACGCACTGGAACAGGTTGCCCAGGGGGGCTGTGCATGCCCCATCCCTGGAGGTGTTCAAGACCAGGCTGGACGTGGCTCTGGGCAGCCTGGTCTATTAGTTGGCGACCCTGCAGTCAGCAGGGGGGTTGAAACTCGATGATCTTTGAGGTCCTTTTCAACCCAGGCCATTCTATGATTCTATTATTCTATGATTATGAAAAATTCGAATAAAGATGAAAACAAAGTGATGAAACTTAAGACTATCCAGTATAAAAATTGTTTGAAAACATGGCTAATTACATGGAATTGTACAAGGAAAAGTGACACAATGATTGTGAAGGGTAATGCCAAGTCCTGCCACTGGGGGGCAATAGTCTCTTGCTTCATTTTAGACCAGTGACTGGCTGGCTGGAAAGAAACTCTGTGGAGATGGTCCAGGGGGTCATGGTGGACAAGGTGAATATGAGTCTGCATTCTACACTTGTGGCAAAGAAGGCTAACAGTCTCTATGGCTGCATCAGGAAGAATATTGCCAGTGGGTCAAGAGAGGTGGTCCTTCCTCTCTGCTTGGCCCTGGTGAGATATACCAGGAGCTCTGGATCCAGAGCTGTGCTGAGCTCCCCAGTGCAAGAAAGACATTGACAAGCAGGAGAGAGTCCAGAGAAACAACAAAATGATGGAGCATCTGACATAAGATGAGACGCTCAGAGAACAGGGACTGATCAGTTATCTCTGAAAAGGAATGCAATTAGACTGCATTAAAAAAAACCCTGCAATTTGAGTCTATCCATGGTAGCTGGAAATCACAGATGGATTGGTGACAAAAAAAAACCAAACAACAGTTCCAAACCAAAATAATAACATAGATAAAACTTCATGTTGTTCAGCTTATGCTATGATCCATAATGAATGTCAACATTTAAAAGTCCTTAAAAAATGTAGAACATGAAGATCATTCGTCACGTAAAAATGTGTCACTGCCAGAAAATGACATTATTATAGAATGGTCCAAAATCATCTGAACATCTTGGGAGAAATCTTAGTTGTAAAAAATATGTGATACTTTCACTAAAGATAATAGACAAAGTTTCTCTCCTCATATGGAAGATAGAACTTGGAGCATATGTGTACCTATATGATGAAGTGTGGTACTGAAATAACTAGGCTGGCAGCACGATAGGGCTGAATAGCCAAAGCATATAATCATGCTGAGAATGAGGCTAACTTTGGGTAAAAACACTCCCACCAATCATCATAGCATTACCAATGGTTAATTGACTAATTAAGTGACTAATTTGCTGAGACATTGTGTGACTTGCAGAGTTAAAGCTAGTGCACAGCCAAATAAGAGAAAACCATGTTCCTTCCTCCCTTCTGAGACCATGGCTGTGCCTGAGAGTAGCAGCATATTGGGTCCCCAAAGGAGAAGAGATGGAAGAACCATCTGCTGCTGCCACAAACATCCATCTACCCCACTTTACTGGAATAACTGTACACATTTACCTAGGAGATGAAGGTGAAGCCAGTTTCAAAGTCAGTCTAGGGCTATCAAAGAAGTAGTTCTGCTACCACAGTAAATTCACCATCAGTCTACTACCAAAGACAATATAGTATAGACATCCCAGCCTTCTGCATGATGGTCAGGATTGCAGCATGTGCTGGTCACAGATGAGTTAATTACACTCAGGCACTGTGCAGTAAGCAAGCTACATTGCAATAGGTTCAGATGCCTTCATCTGTCCTCCGCTTGTTGTATCTTATAGCTGAAACTATAAACAACTTTGATGCACCAACCTTATTTTACTGCACGTCTATGCAATGCTAAGCACAGTGGAGTCCCACACATCCAGGACCTCCAAAAATGACAATTAGAAGTTAATAGACACTCATTTATTCCACTCTTTCTTCCAACAGGGGTGAATTTGATGCTAGTATTAAAGAATGAAGAAGAATGAAAGCAGCAGGGAGCAAGGAGCAGCTATTTTTTGTTCCACTGCCAATTCAAATGGCAGATCTGTTAGATGTTACTTTATTCCTCCCACTCCCTACATCATGATATTGAACCAAAAACATCAAGAGCAGCAGAGGGCATGAAAAAATTGACTAGCAACAGGGAAAAATGGCAAAATCACCCCTTCATCTCCACCATTTCTGCCGGAAGAGGTAACAACATCAGAAAAAGCAAATTTATATTTTTCTTTTTCTGTGATTTTATTTTCCCCTCTCCTTCCTTTCTTTTCCATTGCTAAGAACCAATTTCTCAGCATTTTTAAGGATTAAAGTGATGTCAAATATACTAAGCCTCACACAGGGAAAGTCCCTGGAGCTGCACAGGAAAATTACTATGCTAACTTACTAAGGAATGTGGCAAGAAAAGAAAGCATCAGAGGAGAATGACAAGTCAAAGGATGAGTAAAATGCAAAATTGAAAAAGAAGATAATGATTATCGATCTTCATTTAAAAGAAGAAAAATTGGTTTCAATGTCTTTTAGGATTCCAAGATCTCTCCACCAGCAAAGTAAGCCTGTTATTTGAAGCAGTAACAGGAAACAAAACCAGAAATAAATATATAAATAAATAAGCAGTTTGTAGTGTTAAGTACAAACCTTCAGAACTATGAAGACAACTGCTCTGCACTGTATTCAGATGAATTGCTTAGTGAAAGCCCTGCGGAAGTGTCGGCGCTTGGTCCCATTACAGAATTCCCTCAGTCAGTGTGGCATCAGAATAGCAAGTTCTCTTTATTGTGTTTTACACACACCTTATATATCCTTCACTCGTAAGCAGTAAATCCACTGACAGTTAATTATCCTTAAGTTCTTCACAACAACATAGATAACAAACAAAGGGTTCCTTAACTGTCCCAGATGTGACCACATTAGCTGTGCATACTAAAGAGTATTCTGTTTACACCCTAGCCCTGTCTCCAGACTCCGGAGGCCTCATAGAGATAAGATCTACCAGAGTCTGTTGGGCTCTTTGTTGTTAAGTCTCCCCCCCCACGGAAGTGGTGGTAAGGGATTACTGAATGAAATACATGTGAAAAACACACATAAATATACAAAACATATCTCATTTAGGAATGAAATTATTCTGACTTTTGTAGGGCTTTTTTAATCAGAAAAAGAGGGAATCTGGCACCCTAATTGGTGTTCTTAACTTGTCAAAAGAAGAATAAATAAATTAATGAGTAAGTAAATAAATAGAAGGAAATCAGATTAACTAGTGAAACTATACTGAATACAAGGAGAGTCTAGGGCCAACATAAAATTTTTTTAATAAGCACATGGTAAGAAAATATTTTCTAAAATGATATAATGTAGAAAAGTCTCGTGGCATTTCTGAAAATAGATTAAAATAGATTGAAATCTATAAAAAGATTTCTCAAGTGTTTAAAATAATCCTATTTGATCAAAACTGAAGCAATAAGTTTCGATACTGGTGGACTCAAAGGCCCTTCTCTGGTGTTGCAATAGCACGGGCTTTCTGACTGCTGCCTCCGCTGCATCCCTGACCCAGCCACCCTTCAGCCTACTGAATGGTAGAAGCTGCAGGGGCAACAGTGCCTGGAGAGTACG
Source organism: Numida meleagris (assembly GCF_002078875.1). Lineage (NCBI taxonomy): Eukaryota > Metazoa > Chordata > Aves > Galliformes > Numididae > Numida > Numida meleagris. The sequence continues at coordinate 125,108,121 of NC_034409.1, forward strand.
GAAGATGGCTCTGTGGTGCTTCATTTGCCCTCTGTGACTTTTCTTACAATGGCCTGCTTGTTTGTCTTTCTCCTTTGACCAACTCCAAATTAAGTTAAAATGATTTCAAGATACTTGGTGATTTTTGCTGTTGCCAAGACATTATCAAGTGTACATCAATGACCCTGCAAGTCCTGCTTATCATGTTCAGGAGAGGATCAAGTTACTAAAAAACTCTGGTTGTCAAATGTGACAAGCATCTTTCTCTAGTTCTTGTGAAGCATATTGTGATGGAAATATTAAATCACTGACAAATTTGGATTAGGAAAATGCTGTTAAGATTATGCTTCTTCTACAGGCTTCTTGGGATTCAGTTTCTGCAGTTTTCTTCTGAAGGCAGCTGTTCTGAACTGTCCTTCATACAGGTCAGTAAACTTCTCATTTGCATCTTCCAAAGGAAAGCAGGTATCTGCACAAAGTGGGATGTGTCATTCCAGACTGCTGCAGTGCTTGAGAAAGACAGTGATGAGAGCTGCTTCTGCTCTCCACAGCCCAGGTTCCTTCCTCAGTACAGATGGCCATTATCTTCTAAAATTTCTCATTATTTTGTTACTCACCTTGTTTTTAAACACAGAGTTGACAATATGTGTAATGAGGAGAACAAAAAAAAAAAAAAAAAGAAGAAGAAGAAATAAGAAAATCATAGAATCATAGAATCATAGAATCATAGAATCATAGAATCATAGAATCATAGAATCATAGAATCATAGAATCATAGAATCATAGAATCATAGAATCATAGAATCATAGAATGGCTTGGGTTGAAAAGGACCTCAAAGATCATCGAGTCTCAACCCCCCTGCCAAGTGCAGGGTCGCCAACCACTAGACCAGGCTGCCCAGAAAATAATACTCAATATTCCAGTCTTCAAAGAAAGGAAAACAAGTGCACATCACACTCTTGTTAGAACTCAAGGAAATACTTAAATGCTGTGAAGCAGGTAATAATGCTGAGATACCAGTTAAAGACAGATAAAGGGAAGATACCTACAAACAACAGAAACTCCATACTGGTATTAGTTGTTTGAATTACTTCTGTGAACTTCTATCTATTTACATCTTTCTATATATACCTCTATATATAACCATAAATGCCATCGAAGTTGAAGGTAACATACCTGGTTACTTCTTTTCTAGCTAAATCAAGAGAAAATTTCATTGTAGCTATTTTAACTTTTACTATTAAAAACAAGTCTTATCTTGACAAGATGCAGGTTTGAACAAAAGCTTTAATTTGTTCAATTTTTCTAAACTTGTAATTAAAAGATACTGAATCTCAACATTTTGTGGTTTTGTTGAGTTGAAGTAATTAAAGTAATTGATGTAATTGATGTAATTGAGAGGGGGGAGGTGAAAAATGGTTCTGTTTATTTTTTGCCTTGCTTTTCTCTTTCAGGGAGAATTTAACCCTGAACCCAGCACCCGGGCCTGAAAACAGTTGCAGATGTGCTGCCAGCATTAAATAAGGACAGTTACCTAATGTAGTCTGATCCCAGAAAGTCACAAATTGCAGTCATCAGAATGACCAAAGTGCCAGTTTCTCTTGTTCTTTTCTTTGCCAAGAACAAGGGGCCTAACATAGCTTGAACACATCTCTAGCATTTTTCCCCATTGCAAGGACAAATCAAGTGTCTTTTGCCAGTCTAAGGAACTACAGTCCAAACATTGCTTTTGACAAACTAGCACAGTAGGCTACCAAAGACAGTCTGGTATTGTCCTGTGGAGCTCCAAGGAACTTAAACAAGTCCCTCAGTACTACTGAGAAATTGTCAGAAAGATCTAATAGGGCACAGTTATCACTACCCTCCTTAAGACTTATCTGTCATACATTAAGGTGATCACGAAGTTTCTTATAATTCATTTAAACTAGAAAAAAAAAGTTGAATATATTTTTACATTTATTCTATCAAATATTCTATAAATATTTGATAACCCTCATTATTCTGACACAATGGATATTCGTCTATTAAAGGTAATTTCCCTTATACAGAATGTTTAGATCATAAAATGACAGTGCTCAAGGCATTCATGATGTGTGCTGGATGCTACAAAATCAACATGATGCTGTGGATTTTTTCCAAGTGTATTCTAGGCAGTGGCTGATCTCTATTGCAAAGCCCTATCCTTTCTCAATAAGGCTGCTTATACATAGGTTGCTCTTGAAGTAATGCCTCCTATTCATTTCCATGGGAAGGAAAAACAGATAAAAGGGCACAACAGCACTATTTGATAGAGCAACTTCTCAGCTACAAGACACTATTTTTCAACATAGTCACCACCATTAGCTATGCATTCTTGCCAGTGATGAACAAGAGCCTGAATGTGCTCTTCAGCATCTGCATCAGCAGAGGTGACCCACTGTTTCACAGCTTCTATGACAGCATAATTGCTAGGAAAATATTGCCCACTCAGTCCGTCTTTCATAAACCCAAACAGATGAAAGTCAGAAGGCTCCAAATCCAGACTATACAGTGGGTGTGATAGGACAGTCCAGCCAAGATCTTCAAACTGGTATGGAGCCTGGAGTTACTGTGTTGCAAGAGAAAGGCTGTCTTCTCTGATCTGACTCTGCAAATTTGAGCCTTCAGCTTAGTCAGCATCACAGTGTAGTGGTCAGAGCTGATGGTTTGTCTAAGTTCCATGAAATCCAGACAGAAAATCCTTTTTCTGCCCCTCAAGGCAGTTCACATCACTTTACCTGCTGAGGGATGCATCTCAACCTTTTATTCGATGCAGAATTAAGTAGTCACTCCATGGACTTGTGTTTTGACCCCATCTTGTTGTGGTGACATCACATCTTATCACTACTAATGATGCATTCTAGGAAACCGTCACCTTCAGCCTCATATTTGTTCAGCAAGTCCTGAAAAAGCCGAATGAGGTATTCCTTCTGTTCCTGAGTGAGCATTTGTGGTACCCACCTGGCACAAACTTTGTGACGCTCCAACTTTGCCACCATCATTTCCAATGCATTGAAGCTGATATTCAGCTCTGTACATAGTTCTCTGGTCATAATTTGCCAATTCACGCAGATGAGCCGGTCAAGACACTCCTGATTTTTTTATGTAACAGCTGCGTGTGGCAGTCTGGAACATGGCTTGTCTTTCACATTGCTGTCGTCACTGCTGAAATGCACCACCCACCACCTCACTGTGTTCACATCCACTGTTTGGTCTTTATAAACATTCAGTTACTGTCAATAAATGTCGATGGGTGCAATTTTTTCTCATGAACATAAAACATAAACAGAATCGATCTGAGGCACCAACATGTATGTGCCTAAAATCTCAATGTTGTTTGTCTGACAGTTAGTTAGTTACTCTTACTGCAGAGAATGACTGTACATGAAGTGGATAGAGTTTGGAAACAGCCCGTGTTTTCCAAAAATTGGCATTTAGGGCTCACTTTATTTGATAAAGATGAATGTCTAGTGATAACTGAATTGAAATAGAATGCTTATCTACATGATCAAGTGTGAGGCGACTTAATAAAATAAATACATTTATGCTAAATTTGAGGGCATAAGAATTTCAGCTGTTTAATGTGATCATGATATAGGAGGTGATCGTATGGATATTTAAACATATAACTTCAGGAACTTAAATTTAGATATCTTCCAGAATCTCTGGATCATAAAAGCATTTTTGAGGATCCAGACGTTGAAAATAAGCACCTAACAGGATAACCGTCACCTAAATTTTCTTGCAGATCAAAACACTTTCTTCAATACTTCTAAACATAGAAAGAAATTCTGTAAAGGTTGTGATCAGAAAAGCTGAATCTACTAAAATGACTGATGAAGGAGATGGCAGATAAGTAACAAAGGCTACTGTATAGATTGCTCTGAAGTAATTAAATAGTAATTGAACAAGGTGAAAAATAGCATCGCTTTTCTAGAAGATAATATTCACCAACTGAATAAAAATAGAAATAAGTCTTTCAAGTTCTTCTCTCAGAGGAAAAAAGGGCAGGGAGGGGGAGGAGTGGAGGGAGTAGAAAGGACTCTATTGGAATAATGTCTAACTGACATTGCCAATATTTGCTTAAAGTGTCAGAAATAAATTAATGGGATGACTGTTTTGATATCATTTACCTGTTACATTTTATGACTTAGAGTTAATATATCAGAATGCAGTAAAATTCAATACATGTAAAAAAAAAATAAAACAACTATAATTGCAATTATGGTCAGCATATTTAATAATTTCTTATGCAATTTTATCCTGTTTATACTGATTAGTATCAGCATACAGAATCTACTTATTATGTGTATTTAAGACAAAATGAGCACCCATGAAATACAGCTAATAAAACAGAAACAAAAATGTGCTGCATTTTTTTGAAAATATTATCTCAAATATCGGTTAACACTGTATAGCAAACTAAATATTTTTTAGTACTGTATTATTCTATTTATACTGATCATAATTAAATAACAAAGTGCCCAGAACTAAAGCAAAATGATTGCTAAGTGTGTAGTTGTAATAAGACTTTCTGCTTATATGGTACCATGAGTCCCTTATAAACCAAATAGCAAAGAAAAAATTGTGGATCCATTAATTAATCTGTCATGTCTTTTGCTACAGCTGCTAATTTTTGAATGCAGACTGAGTCAGGTAAATTTAGGTTTTTATAACACAGTCAGTTGTGTCATCACTAATGTCTGATGCCATTTCATATGCCCTAAATTATCTGAGACACCAAAATGTGACAGATATATCACCAACTTTATAGACTATGGTTTTGATTATTCATATTTTTCCTATGTCCTTTTAGGTCTGAACTTAATCAGATAAGTAATTTCACTAACTGAGCTGAATTCATCAAAAACTTTCAAACACTTTAACTATGCCTCTGTTGCCCAGAGACAATGCCTTAATTTAGATGCCTTATTTTATCTATGATAATTTGGGAGTATGTAATGAAGAGGTGAGCTGGATGGAAACTGATTTTATTATTATTTCTTTTTACCAAGGATGAAAAGTTCTCAGTGGTTTGAAGTAACAGAATGAAACAGTTTAAATAATGTAGTCATTTTTTTGGTTCATCAAAACACATTGTAATCTGCCCAAAACTATTTATTCCTCAAAGCTCAGCAAAAATTCAGCAGTAGGTTCTGAATTAATTTGTGGCCATCTCCTTATCCAATATGTAGCGTTGGTCTTTCTGAAGCTAATTTAAGTTTATGCTTTTACAAAAAAAAAAAAGAGAGGAACTTCTAGAAGTAAGATTTAACATTAAAATAATAATCTAAAGCACTTATTTTCTCATTGATGAAAAAAAAGTAGGAAACACAACCCACATCATTAAAAATGGATATGTCAATTACTAACATGAAATTAGCCTTGTTATATTACACTGTAATTAGTATAATGATCTGCACCACTAAACTTACCAAACAAACTCCCTCTACTCTTCTAAAATCTGTTGTCTTCAATGATTTCCTTTAAAAGGTTGCATGGAATAGAAGTAAGCAAATTTCAGGAAGGCCAAACACCTTTTCATACTTTTCTTTTCATTGATGATTACTCTGAAAAAGATAATTCATTATCATATAGAAATACAGACTGATTTAAAATGTTTAAACATTTTGTATGGTGTCTGTTGTGCACAGAAATAAAGTTGAGGACTACTATCTGGCTTTTTAAAACTCTTCTGGCATTGATGTTAAGAGGTTTTCTGGCTAGGACCAAAAGACAAAGTATACAAAGATTGCAAGATAATGCTGAAATGTGACGTATTTCAAAGTTTTGTTCACTGCAGTATGCAGTGGGAATGCATCCACAGGTATGACTTCACATACAGTTAAATACCGAACAAATCAGTATCAGTCATTGCATTCACATTTAAAACTTTACTGCTGAAATCTTATGTAGTTTAACAGTTTTGAATGTATTTAAAGTCAGATATTTAAAATATATTTATAAAGGAAGGGTTTTATTTGTTTTGTTTTGATATGCTTCTCCCATGGAGTTAACTGCACTGACAGGATTCTGGCAATTTCTTAGTATGCAGGAATCTTTTTACCTTAGTTGGTAAATCTAGATGTAGTGCATAGTTATAGGGAATTCTTCTAAGGATCTCTTGAGCATATCGTTTTACTTGGGGATAAACATACGGGAGAATGCACAAGTTATTTAATCTTAGGACACAGTTGGTTCTTCCCGCCTTTCCTCAGGTACCTATCCTAAGATAGCAAGCAGTTTGATGCTAGTTGCTATGCTCTTTTATGTGTAACATTATTCTCATAACCAAACTTGTTGATATTCTATAACTGGGATCTATGCGTTCATTGAACAGAGGGAAAGCTAGATTTTTTTTTGCTCATGAATGATACTCTAGATATGCACCACATATTTTCCCCAAGGTACAATGGAGAAATAATGGACATGCCTAAATCTTATTACCTAGTGTTATTTCAGATGGTATAAGGCATACAGGACATGTCAGGATCTGCTGGATGAGACATGGTACCTCTGCCTTTCTGGAGTTATATCTCAAGGCCAAGGATACCCTCCAGAGTACCTTAGCTGTCACTAAATGCTAGACACCTTAATTCCTCTCCTAGACTGTTTGTGGGTGGTTTAGAGACAGTAGTTTCTTGTTTCTTTTGAAAAGATTGAGTCAAAGGTGATTCAAAAAAATTATGAGTGCATTATATTTCTGCTTCCTATCTCATGGGCCTTTGACAGCATCTAGCTGTAAACGGGTATAAATGAGTTTTTAATGCTCCGGTTGGCAATACCTGACCCTTCAGACAGTTGTATAATACGCTTTCAAATAATCTCCATTGGGCTATCATTTGAAAGGGAGGTTTGCCATGGCCTGATAGCAACCTGTGATTTATGAATTTCTCTGAACACGGTTTACAAGGAAATTGGATATTATTAAGAAGCAGCTGTTTTTTACCAGGTCTGACCTAGGTCAAAGTGGCTTTAGAGTGTTAATGATTATGTTTGCCTGTCTCAAGTAAATTGCTTGCAAATGACTTGGTGAGGCAAAATTGCTTTAAAATAGAAACTGGCAATAGCATGCTGCAAATTGTTAGCATATTTGCTGACCACAAAATTATAAAACGTGTTCAATTTAATTTGTGGGGGGAGAAAAATGGAAAAAAAAAGATGAAATTATACAACACATACATTGCTCTTTCTTATATGTAATTTATAGAGAAAAATAGACTATCAGTAAGTACGTGACTAACACTGTGTATTAAATTACTTTAAAAGGTCTAAAAAGAAAAAATAATATTAATGGTAGAAATGAAAAATATACATGACAAAATGGAAATCTTTCTTTCATGATGGGCTGATAACCTGATCTCCAGCACAGGTCAAAAGAAATAAAATGAAAATATTTCTCAGCATGTCAAAGCTTTGATTTCAGACAAGATTCTATCACACAAATTTTAAATATAAAAATTCTAGATTTATCAAAATCAAATGTGGTTGTTTTGATTTAAAATGTATATTTATTTAAACAATGGAAATTTTTCTTCCATTTTTTTTTCTAAATATTAGATATATAAATGTGTGTGTGCAATTGTTTTTATTTGATATATCTCACAGTTTGTCAACGGTTTACGGGCATTCGGCCCAGTTCCGTGACAAAGGGGATGGGGGATCCACGGGCGCACACCCCAGGAAAAGGGAAAAGGGGAAAAGGGTAAGGAGATGGCCCTGAGAGCAAAGAACAGCGGCAACAATCTGAGGAGAAACAAACTAATTTACTAAATAAAATATCGGAATGCAAAACAACACACTATAATACAATATAATTACAATTTAAGCTGATAAATCCAATACAGAGAGAGAGAATGTCCCAAAATCAAGGTAGGCCTTACTCTACTACCGACGATAAGACGGCTGGAGAGCGAGGTGCTGCCAAGATGAGAGACGGCGGAAAAAGGGACGAGGTCTTGTGATCTGCAAGTTTTTATACTGCGAGCTTTTATCTTTTCCCTCCGGCTGGAAAATGGTAACAGAGGAGCAAAGTGCCATGGGGAATGTGGTAGTCCTTCTCTTCTGAGAACCAGGTACATTCACTACATGATGTTATGATGTGGAGTACCAATAACCAAAAATCATAAAACCATGACAGTTTCAGATTCCATTTTGATGGAGCTTGATTTTAAAAATATTTTAAGTATTTATTGGTCAGTAAAAAGGTGTACCACAATCTACTGCAACAAAACATACAATAGCATGAGGTGGTGTGGGGCATGACTATATGTGATGTTTCTTGCAAGGGAATATTTTGCACACTCTCACAATATTCTAGCAAATATGTTCTCTACTGAAAGATACTAACTTTTGCTTCTATATAACAAAACGTAGGTGTTGTCATCCTCACCTTTTTTCTTCTTCTGTCTTCTTTTTTTAAAGGACACTGAACAATAATTCAACCTCCCAAGCATCCGGTTTATCTGTCATAACACAAAATTTACTTCCTTCTTTTCACAGTGATGACTAAATTACATAAACCAGTGGCAACTGTGTAAGAATCTCAATATTGCATTTTTATACTAGTCCAGAGACATAATACACAGTTAGCAGAAATCAGGTAATAATTTAACTTTCAGGCCACTGCTGGTCTGACGGAAGAAGTAGAACTTGTGGTGACTAGGGCATCTCAGTACACAATAGATTTCTATGGAGATCTACTTTTCTGCAGGATTGTCATTTCTTCATTTAATTCTGAATTCTTGAACTTCCTTGTAATTATCCAATAAATATATCCTTGAATTAATATATTCAAACTTTAAAATGCCCCCAAGTACTATAAAAGTCCAAAATTTATTATGTATTGCATGTTTGTATGTAGTTTGGGTCAAGACTGTAGTTTCTGTTTGAACTGCAGTTTTTTCTGTTATTTTTTCTCTAAGCCAGATTCTAAATTCAACTAAATCAAAACTGTTGCTTAAGCTTAATCTGCTCTCTGATCTACAACCTAATTGGAGTACAGCTTTATGCTGCGTAGCCACTGGCATACTCTTTGCCATGAAAAGTTATGGAGCTCTCTGTTATCTATGCGAGGCCAGATCTTTGTACCTTCTGTGACTGTTAGTTCGTTCATTCGTTTAATTATGTACAAAGTTGTCTATTTCTGCGTCACAGGCAGTTAAGAGATACCTTCTAGGAACCTTAATTTCAGTGATATAAGACTGTCAAGAAAAAGAGTACTCAGAGCCTTTTTGATCAAAAACAGATTTCTGCATCCTGAGCCAACTTCTCCATCTGCTTTCACCTTGAATTAAATCCTTTATGTTTATGAAAGCACAAATCATGCTTGAGAAATTGAGAAAATGAGATATTTAATTCATCTGACTGAGTTCTAGTTGACTAAAAGACTAGAGTGGAGATCTAGCCTTCTGAGCAGTCAGAAAATATGGACAGACCCTTTCAAAATGTAATTCTAAGCATACACAAGTGAGTATTACATACTGTTTACATTAGTTACCTGTGCTAAGATGGAATAATTTCCCTATGGAAGATTCCTCACCCTTGTTTACAGATGGAGCTTAGGTCGGTAGCTCAGACTAAATCTGTAGCAGCCTAAGTTTGGCAAAAGCAAGCAACTGTAAAATAAGAAACAGGAAGTAGGAGGAAACAGCTCCTTGTTTCCAAACACCCTAGGTTTTGTACCATCTCCATTGCATGTGCTTTTACTATTAGAAGCACTCAAGGAAAAACACCAAATTGTTAATGACATTGAGTTTCTACAATATACTTGTGGAAAATTGTTATCAATTTCACTTCTTAACATTAAAGACTACATTTATTTACATATTTATTTATTTGCTTGTTTGCTTGTTTATTTTTAAAATGATATTTCAGTATGTAGTAAATCTGTAAGCACGTTGCACTGTATTTGAACACCATAAAATCTAAAAAAAAAATGGCCTTAGGATCCTGAAGCTGACAAATGCTATATAGCTACTGCATATGTAAACAATATTCTTTAAAAATCATGAGTAATAACTAGTTGTTTATTTGATTCCCTATGTCTTTATGTTAATTCATCAATTCAAATGTTCTTTCATACTGGCAATTTCTAAAGATAGCCAGTATTCTGCACCTGCATCTCTTCACATCTTTAGAATTTTTCTAGGATGAACTGTGTGTGACTCACAAATGCACTGATTCTCATAAACTTTAAATCATATGTTACCAGCTCCTTCCGTTATGTGATGGTTTCTTGCTGCTGAAATGTCAATACCTACAGAAAGAAAATAATCATCTTCCTGCCACCTGCTTAACTGAATTGTAAGAAAAATTGTGCACAATTTATTTTATTGTTTAAAAAATTCAAGCAGAAAAAAAAAGTTTTAAAAGCAGGAACTGGGAAACATAATGCCTCTAAGAGTTTATATTAGGCTTGATGCACAGGAAAGGAGAGAAGGAAGGGAGGACAGAATGAAGGAACAGAGGAAGGAAGAAAGGAATAAAAACAGGCAAAAAGCAAAAATAACCAAATGAAAATCAAAAATAAAATAAAATATAAACTAAACTAAACTAAAATAAAATAAAGCAGAGCACAGAAGAATCATCAAAAATTTGTAATTAAGCCCAGCAATTTTTGTCATGGTGGAAATATGAACATAAGCAGGTATAGAAATATCAGCCTAGGTAATGTAACTACCTTCCAGCCTTCAGCTCTGTGGGTAGAGGAAAACAATGGTCTTGAGTTATGCAGGCCAGTGTATAGATCTGTGTTGCAGATACGTATGTATGATCCAGCTATCTTATACTTCTTTAGTCAGTGAAGAGAATTTAGGGCATTTTTGTCCTAACGTAGACCTCTAATATTAATCAAATGCCATGCTCCCACTGTGAAGAATTAGTTCATAATTAAATGAGATACAGATACTATTAAAAGAATGGACGATTTACCTGGTACTTGTAGCAAAATAAATGTGACAATTTATTGCCTACTCTCTTGACTGAGGAGCAAGTTTAAAGCTGTTACTTCCCTTTTAGGATCTGTAGACCTTTATACAATTTCTACAACAATTTCCCCATTAAAAAAATCTTCAGGTCACATTTTTGTTCTGTAAAAGTGTGGATATATGATCATGTGTGTTACCTCATGGGATACAGGGGGACGGCCTGTTCCTCCTCAGGCCTCTCCTGGGCTGCAGGGAACTTCTGCTCCACGCCTGCAGCACCTCCTGCCCTCCTGCTGCACCAACCTCTGTGCCCACAGGGCAGTTCCTCTCACATTTCTCACCCCTCTCTCCCAGCTGCTGTAGCGCAGTGATATTTCTCATCCTTAAATCTGCTCTCCTGGCGGCACTCATGGCACAGCTCTAGCAGCAGCGGGTCCCTTTGGAGCAGCTGGAGCTGCTCTGCTTTGACACAGGGCACTGCTGGGCTCTCCTCACAGAGGCAACCCTTGCAGCACTCTGCTACAAAAATCTTGTCACATACACTAATACAAAATGTTTGCTATGTTTTTTTTTTTTTTTTTTTTTGCGTGTATGTTTTTGTGTTGTTGGTTTTTTTTTTTTAACAAAATTTATTTTGTAGCTTTAAATGTTTAGCAAAAATTTAAAATGTGGAATGTCTATACATAAATCGGATATTTGATCAAGTGGGATTTTTGTATGCTTTCCATAAAAAAGATTAAAAGTAACTCAGTGGCCGTTACATCAGTTAAAAGTATAGATCAAACTCAGTCTTTCTTGATAGCACTGAAGTAGCACTGACATTTCCTAGAGAGTTCAATATCTCCCCATTCACTTAATCTTATCTGATGCTCCTTATTCATAAAAGGATCCCTAAGAATAGAGTTAGAAGAGCTGAGTCTCTACTATGTCCGTTAAAGAAAAACTTGTGAAACACTGTTATCAAATGGTTTTCTATTGAACAATTGTTGACAAACTTCTGAAAACCATAAGGTAAAAAAATAAGTAAAAGATCCATTGTAGATGGTGTACTGGAGAAATGGTGAAGAAGGTGTATGTGGTTTCAAGAAGTCAGCCAAACTGATTGTTTTCCAAGAAATAAAATGAGTTCCCCTCACTCCTCTTTCTACCTATCAAGATTTCTTTTCATTACATTTCTGTGCATTTTTTCTGTTTGTTTCATTTCATTTGGTTTGGCTGGTTGGTTTTGGTTATGTTTTTGTTTTCCATAAAAATCAATGCTTTCCTTTGTGCAGACTGATTGTAGGAGTAAGTTAGTCCACTAACCCATTACAACAGTTTTCTATTTGGCAGTACCTCCCAAGAGACAAGAGTCACTCAAGGGACTCAGTGGAGCCAAGTTCAAGGAAAAGAAAGGTGGTGAAGTAGTAGGACCTTTCTCTTTGGACAGTGTCAATCTCTGCAAACCAGATTCATTTTGTGAAGATGGAACAAGTCATGAAACTACTGCTGAAAGACCATAGATGGAAACAATATACGTATTAATTTTATGCACATCAGTGGCATCAGTAGCATAATGGGAGAAATGATAGGCAGAGTTTAGAAATGCATGACTGTAGAGACCTGTGAAGAAACTTAATAGCGCTCAAATTCCACAACACACTCATGTGCCTGGTAAGAATACTAAATACTCTAAAAAAGCTGCAGTTTGACAGATTTGAACCAGTAGTAGTGATTCTGAATTCTGAAATGGGTGCAGCTGTCATTTTTCTGTCAAAATATGCATTTATGATTATTCATGAATTTACCACTTATTTTGTGCCAATGCAAAAAATTAAACATTTAAAAATTGTAATTTTTTGCTGAGCAATTTTTTTTAAATTTTATATGATTGTAATAGTAAATCCATAATTATTTTAGTGAGATACAAAAATATGTAGACCATTCTTTATATCTTAAATTTAGTATGTAGATAAGCTATTAAAGTTTTCAGGCATTAGAAAAGCCTGTGAAATGAACCTTGAATTCCATTCCACATTTGTTATCAGCTAAGTTGCTTGAAGGTTCATTCAGAAATGCAAATCTGTGCTCCAAAGATAACTTAATTCAATTTTTTTAAAGGCTGCTATTGTAAAAATTCCCCTGCTGAAAGATTCAACATCTATCAACTTCTGACTCTGCTTACACACAAGCAAAGTAACTAATTCAAGGCTCTCTTATTATTACTTAACCTGATCCTGCATGGCTACATGTACATTTTAATGACAAGACTTGATTTCTATTTTATTTCCTGTTCTTGGTGAATACATTAAAAAAAAAATCATCCAGTGTGAAGAAAGGGTTAAATACTCTGTAACAAGAGAGTTAACTGTTCTGCCTAGAAGTGAGGAACTGATTGCTTTTTCTCTGCCCAAAGCTGTAGCGCCTGAGCACTTTCCAGAATGTACTGGAAGCAACAAACCAGTTATTTGAAAAAAACATCAAATACCCTGTTCTGAGATCGCTGGACTGGATCCAGCCTAAGGCCCGCACCTGTCCTGTGCCAGGACATTTCTGTGCTATGCATGGAAATGAGAGAAGACGATTTGCAGAGTTAGAACTAGTGCAGTGATATGATTGGATGTGTTTGCACAATGTACTGTTGGAAATTGCACATAAAGTACCGCAAATTTTAATGGAAATGCTTACTCCCTCTCATTTCCCTTCTGGAGGAGGGATCTTGTGATCATGAGTAAATTTTAGTAGAACATTGCAAATCTACTCTTGAGTCTTGTTTCCTCCTTACCTGTGAAAGCCCCAAGTCACTTCTGTGAAACAGGGTTAAAAATATAGTGCCATTGATAATTATGTCAGTGTCTCAAGAACTGGAAATGAGCAGCCATTAAGGAAGCACCTGCATCTAGGTAAGACAGTGAAGGTACCAATAGCACCAGTCCATAACCTCAATAGGAACTGCTATTTTATTTCACTAAAGAATTCTTCCCTGAAGGGATCACAAAATGGTTTCCTCGCAAAAAGAGCAAAAGAAAAATTCAAGTCCTACATTTTTCTGTTTTCTATTTGTTTTAATAGTTGCTAACTGTGTGTTACAATATTTGCAGGGACACTTGTCCAAGTTGTTGGATTTTGCTGAAAAAAATCTGATTTGCAAACCGTATTGATTCCTGGAGACAATGTCAGTTAAGTCTTTTATTGTAAAATGTAATTGAAAAACATTCTGAAACTACTGATAGAGATAGACACTGATAGAGATTTCATTTTCACAAAAAAAAAAAAAAAAGTTTTAAACAACTTTTTGTTCAAAGGTAATTCAACGATAGTTATAATACAAAAAGTTGAGATAGAAATAACTTCAAAATTAATGTATTTTGTATACTCATTTGGCAGGAACATTTTTCTTCTGGAAGTCCAGTGTTTGCATTATGACAAAACCATTCTTGCTCTGCAAGTCAGAGGTCTGCCAATGTTTACGTGATGTAAACATCTCTATGCTCCACATATATACTTTTTAACAAAGAAAATTACCTTCCTCTACATGTTAATTGTTAATAATTCAATATTTTACAGATACTTGTGTGCGTTTTGTTACTCCTATAAGATTGAATACTGAGTTACTGAAGTTACTGAATTGTAACTTAAGCAGGATAAAGGGTCCTGTATAACTACTTCACTCCATGAAAGGAAAAACAACAACAAAATGTTTTCGTAATGCATAGATCTATGGATTTGGAGAAGACAAATGTTTTTTCCCCATGTTCATAAAGGAAGATAGATGTGCAAGACTCCCCCCCCACCATACACTGTCTCAGAATACCAGTATTTGTACTTTTCATTTACTTATGCTGGCAGATGACGTTTCATCATTTCTGTGCCCTATTACACCGCTTCCTACATAATGGATCTGGCTGACTTTTCCTCCTCTCTTTAAATATTCTGTCATGTCAATTCTGAAGACATTGGGAAAGTAAATGGAAAAGTAAGGAGACTCCTCAGTCATTATTAAGTAGATTGTATTGTGATTCTTTAGGGCATACAAAATGATGATAAAAAAAAAGAAATTCACACAAGCTCACAAACTGTTGAATGTCCTTCCTGAATGATAAGTAACGCATTTCATTTACTTTCCTTCCTCCTTTTCCTTTTCCTTTTCCTTTTCCTTTTCTTTTTCCTTTCCCTTTCACTTTCCCTTTCCCTTCCTCCTTTTCCTTCTCCTCCTTCTCCTTCTCCTTCTCCTTCTCCTTCTCCTTCTCCTTCCCCTTCTCCTTCTTTCTCCTTCATTTATGATTGTGAAAAGAATTAACAATTAAACCTCAGAGATGTTATGGTGTTATATAATTGCTGACAAAGCGAATGGACAGGTCAAAGAGATTCCTACACCAAAGTTGACTGTAAAATTACAGTCTTAGATATCTAAGTATTTATTTGGGGTATTTTAAAAGTAAGAAAAATACTGGAATAATGGCATCATTTGAACTTTTGATGTTGTACAATTTAATTCTGATTAACTGTTTATGATCTACCTGTTAATTATAACTGACATGGCATATGCTCTGCAAAAGTAAAATGAACATTTACAGGAAAGTGGTGTCAGAATTTTTAATGTAAACATGTATAGGTAATGACATAGAAATTTTAAAATCCTATTGTTTCCAATTGGTCTTGTGTCCTTTTTCTGACAGTGGTAGTATCTCCTTTTCAAAGTGCTGGATTATTTACTGCAGGTAATATTATAATGTTTATATTATTGTGTCCATCAGCACACAGAAACCAAAGCCCACATATATTTGCAGGTGCCACTGCCTACAATTACAAACAGCAATATATACTCATATACAGTAATACGAAATTTTAGCCACGTTTTGTATAAGAATATTGATCTTAGGCGTTCTGTCATGAAATAAAAATCTTTGTATGGTAATTCTTTGGTGCTTTCTCAGTTTTAACTGAAGCAATCTGGAAACGAATTTGAATTTTTAACACAGGATGTTTTGAGTTGCAATATAAATTTAAGTGCATTTATTGATTAATAACAGCTTGTGTATAATCTGTAGATTATTAAATATGTTGCCTCATGACGAAAAAAAGAGAAAACACATTTTAGAATGTTGCTCAGTGTTTATTTACAGATTATTGAAACATATGCTGATTTTTCTTCTGGATTCGTAATGTAATTTTTAGTAGCATGAGATTTTATATCTCCACATAAATTACTGATGCTCTAGTGGTGTAAACACCAGATGGGGGAAACAATTAAGACACAAAACAAAGGAACTGACCAGCTTGAGAGAAAGAGAAGGCTTGATTACATAAACCACGCATGCAAAAATGCATATACACATACACACACACACATAGAGATGTTTTAAATAAATATATTTGCTTACTTTGTATCATCATCAGTCAAGGATTCAAATGACAGCTATATTCCAAATTAGAGCTATTATGGATTAGAAGCACAGATTCCTGAGACATCTAAATTCACAAATGAGTAAGCATTCCTTTTGGTTCTCTAAGAATAAAATACAGATACAGCTGTCATAATCAATACAGTTAGTAAATCTCTGTGTATAAAAAAGAATTTTGGAAATAAATGAGCAAATATAATGAAAAGCTAAAATGAAAATTACTAGCGTTCAGAAAAAAAATACAAATTTGATAAATATACTAAAAAATCAGATTTACATAATTCTTAATCATCTTTTAGGGATCATACTATTTATTGGAATATCAGTTATATAGAGAGAGGTTGCTTCAAAAACAATGCCTCCTGTTTACTTCCATGGAAACTACAGCAACTACAAAGAGCACAATAACACTGTTTGATAGAGAACATTCTCAGCTGCAAAATGCTTTTTTTCAGCCTAGTCATCACCTCTAGCTATTCATTTTTGCCAGTGATAAACAAGAGTCTGTATGCCACGTTCATAAAAGCCTGCATGGCTGTCCAGAACATGGTTTGTCTTTCATACCGCTGTTGCCACTGTTGAAACGCACCACCTACTCCCTCACTATGCTCACATCCACTGTTTGGCCTTCATCAGTGTTCAGCAAGCACTGATGAATGTCAGTGGGTGCCATTTTTTCTGCATGGAGGCATTCAGTGACACACCCTTGCTTCATATGCACTTCCATGTCAGACACCTTTTTGTCACACTGTCCCTCTGCTGCCATCTGTCACACGGCAACAAAATGTAACAGAATGTTGGTGAGAAGGTTCAATTTCTAGCTGCCATATCACCAACATCCACCTCTGACATTGTGGGCCAACAAAATAAAATAGGAGACATTGCTTTCAGAGCATTGTGGCCCAACAAAATAAAATAGAAGACATTGCTTTCAGAGCAGCCCTCATATATTCTCTCCTGTAGAAATGGACACACATACACAAAGAAGAATATTACTGTCTTTGTGCTAAGTAAAAAAGTATATGACAAAAGAAATGTACCACAAAGAAAAAAAACGTCAATTTTATATGAGTCAATGGTCATACTCTTAGCTCAACATTTGAGCTGAATTTTATTTATTTTTATATTCATAACTTGCTTGTACAAGTAACACTTCTAAGTATGAGTTACTTAGGATTTCTATATTTAACACTGATGTATCACTGAATTTTATTATATTCTTTACTATGTTTTTCATTGGGATTTGACTCAGCCACTTCCCATTTATGTATTTCTCTGCACACATGTCTGTATTCTGACTTTTCAGATTGTACTACTAGATGCTTTACTTTCCATGAAATAGTGCAAAGGTGCTGGCAGATATATATGGATAGTGTTATTCAAATTCTTAGAAAAATATTTATTTCCCTATTTTCCAGACAAGCAAAACACCTTCACCATTTTTAGCACTGTGAAACATAGCTAGATTTATTTGAAAGGAATCCCCAAAGCATTGCTATCTTCTCAGGTCTCTCTAGGCTCTTCGGGTAATATTTTTGTTTTTATCTCACTTGTCGGGGAAAAAATTAGCATGATTTAGCTGCAAGGATGGAACCACACTCCTCAGTGACATAGCATTCATTTTTTAAGCAGGAGGAACACACCATCTCAATAGCAATTTCTATTCTAAGGTTTCTGCTCTACTGCACACTCCTTGCAGAACACACATCATGCACATGCACGCAGTTCCACCAGCCGAGACCCCAGCTTCTTTATCTGGTGCAGACGGGCACTGCAGATGTGTGACTTCTGACCACTTGCTGTGCAAGGTGTCCCAGCTGGTGCTCAGTCTTCAAATCACAGAATCATAGAATTGAGTGGGAAGGGACCTTTAAAGATCCTCTAGTTCTCTCCTACACTCCTACAATGAACAGGGACATCTACAGCTAGATCAGATTGCTCAGAGTCTTGTCCAGCCTGACCTTGAATGTCTCCACCGCCTCTCCGAGCAACCTGTTCAAGTGCCTCACCACACTTATTGTAAAAATTTCTTCCTCACATCCAGTCTCAATCTTCCCTGTTTTCTCTCCTTGTCCTGTCACCACAGACCCTACTAAAGAGTTTGTCACCTTCTTTCTTATAGCCCCCCATAGATATGGAAAGGCCTCTATCAGGTCATCTGGGAGCCTTCTCTTCTCCAGGCTGTACAGCCCCAGCTCTGTCAGCCTGTTCTCAGAGGGGAGGTGTTCGATCCCTTGGATCATTTTTCTGGTCCTCCTCTGGATGCACTCCAACATGTCAGTGTCTCTCCTGTACTGAGGGCTGCACATCTGGATACACTACTCCAGAGGAGGTCTCATCAGTGCAGAGTAGAGGGGCAGAATCACCTCCCTTGACCTGCTGACCATGCTTCTCTTGCTGCAGCCCAGGATGAAAACTGGCTTTCTGGGCTCTGAGGGCACATTGCTGACTCATGTCCAGCTTGCCATTCACCAGTACTCCCAAGTCCTTTTCAGCAGGGCTGTGTTCCATCCCAGCTTGTACTGATAGTGGAGGTTGCTATGACCCATGTGCAAGACTTTGATGCTCTGTCCCTGGAGACTTTCAAGGTGAGGATGGATAAGGCCCTGGGCAACTTGATCTAACAATGGTGTCCCCGTTCATTGCAGGGGAGTTGGACTAGATGGCCTTCTGTCACGGTTTTATGATTTTCGGTTATTGGTATTCCACATCATAACATCATGTAGTGTATGTAACTGGTTCTCAGAAGAGAAGGACTACTACATTTCCCAGGGGACTTTGCTCCTCTGTTACCATTTTCCGGCCAGAGGGAAAGATAAAAACTTGCAGATCACAAGACCTCGCTCTCTTTCCGCCCGTCTCTCGTCCTGGCAGCATCTCGCTCCCCAGCTGTCTTATCATCGGTAGTAGAGTAAGGCCTACCTTGTTTTTTGGACATTCTCTCTCGCTGTATTGGATTTATCAGCTTAAATTGTAATTATATTGTATTATGGTATGTTGTTTTGCGTTCCAATATCTTATTTAGTAAATTAGTTTGTTTCTCCTCAGATTGTTGCCGCTGTTTCTTTGCTCTCAGGCCCATCTCCTTACCTTTTTTTTCCCTTTTCCCTTTCCTGGGGCGTGGGTCTGTGGGTCCCCCGTCCCCTTTGTCACGGAACCGGGCCGAACGTCCGTAAACCATTGACACCTTCAGAGTTCCCTTCCAACTCTAATGATTCTACGATTCTATGAAAACTGAAAGGAAGGATATAAGTTTCTATAAGAAGTATAGACTGTATAGTGGAAATATGATTCTGTGATTTAAATATGAATCTAAAAGTATAAAATATTCAATAATCTTATATGCTGTATCTGTAAAATTTGTGCGTGTCTTAAAGAACTGCTATAAATAAAAATCGACATATACATATATATATTAATATTATCTATTTTCTTTATCTAGCATTTTTATTCTAGGGTCATAATACATGTCTGTCTGTCTTTCTAGATATCTATATATCTATTTATAATGTGTAGCATGTTTCTACTTGTATTGTTGAACTCCTGACAACTATGTGGTACCAAGGGATGAATGTTGTTGACTAAGGACGAAGAGACACTCAATCTTGCCTGTCCACTGTGTCTGTCTATGTTTGGAACCATACTTAAGGCCAATGGAGTACCTAGTTTTTAATTGTCATTGGCCTGCAGCATATTCACAACAGCCATCTAATCAATGTTGTCTGCACACATTATTCAAATACATTAAGGTATAGAAGTGATGAGCAAGGAAGTTGTTAGCTGACCTGGTTTGTAAACTACCTGTTACTCAAATGTATAAATATGGGATGTAGAAAATGAAATTAAGTGTTTAATTATTATTTTTTTAATTCAGCCAATACAAGCCAATGTGTAAAAAATAAAATAAAATAAGTAAAATAAAAAGACTAAATTAGCCTTGTGCGGAAAAAAAGCTAACTCTAGGATTCATCTTATAATAGAGGAAACAGCTATGACTTACGTAGAAATGTTCTGGTAATTGGAATGCTAACAGACACATTACAAAGGCAAGAAATTACAATTTAATGGGTGTTTTAATACTCTTTTGCTACATTTTTATGGAAAGCTAGTATTCATGAATACACTAAAATGAAATGTTTCTAAAGTACTTTCACAAAATTGTTTGCATTTAAAATATGAATTTAGCAGACAGTTAAGGAGAAGTCCAATTAAAAACAAAGAAATCTAGAAATTACTTACTTGTCTCCTGCTGAAATAATTTTCTGGCACTTTCTGAAGAAAAGATTAAATTGTGTACCCTGAGAAGAGTGCTGGCTAGTGCAAAATCCACGTGATGCCAAACCAAATGTAGACAGTGGGATTCATCTGAGTGGATTAAGATATCTACAATATGCTTATTTTTGGGTTTGTTACCCAAGTAATTTAAGCCAGGTCTTGCCTAGATAATATTGAATGATTTTAGTATTAGATCTGATTCTTATTCTGTGTACTCAATAAAATAGTGATGATGAAAATGAGTTCATGTAATTAAAGAGTATTTTAGTGCATACATTCACACTTTGGCCTTCAGTTATTTTAATATTCAAATGCTTGAGTTTATTACTTAAATGTGGTGTTTTATATAAGTATCTTATTATTATATTGATTATGTCTCTACTGCCATTCTTCTAATTATAGAGTAGCCTATATTACAGAATGTCTTACTTTAGAAAGCAAACAACCCAAAGAGCTTGCCAGAAAGATGAAAAATAGACTAATAGATTAATATCGGTATATGAAAATGTTGTAGAAATACAGTGAGTGAATGATTGTGTGGTACTTAGCCATGTGTCAGGTTAAACTACAACAGTTATGGACCGTATCATATAAGCTTTAACCAAGATAATTTGCACATAAGTTGTATGAAGAGATGACAAAATATACGGCATAAATTTATGCAGTTTATGGATACCAGCACACTCTTAATTGCACTTGTTATAATATTATATAACATTATCGGGAAGAAATGGGGTAGTAAATTTTGGAGACTAAAAAAATATAGCTTTTTTTTTTTTCTCAGAAGAAGTAGAAGTAATCAGCACATGAATTATCTTTTACCACTTTTGGCAAATAATGTTTTCCACAAGACACATTATTGTTTGAAGGACTGCATTTCTCTTATAGCTAAACTCTTACAATATTTCATCTCCAGATTACTGACTCAAATGTAGCTTAAATTGGAACTGAATAGAAGCTATCACTATTTGACAGCTCTTCAATATCATGTGTGAAACAAGGTAAGACTAATCACCACCATCTCTGTCAGTGTATGGCATTCTCCTTGTATTGTAATCATAAACATCATTACGTGAACAAACGTTCACTTTACCTTCCTTATAGAAATATTTGGGATTTTTTTAATTCCAACTTTTAGATGAAAGACGAGGGGACAGAGAAAAATTGAACTAAAAACTTAATAATCATGACATAATTTTAGTTCAGCAAAGTATGAATGTTTGTAATTAGAAGGTACTTCCTGATTCCTCAACCCGTCTCAGGAGCTTTTGGCCAACTTCAGACACAAAAAGGAAGCTTACAGAGGGAGGAAGCAAGAATGGGTAACCAAGGAGGAAAAGAGAGTCATTGTATGGTTTTCCAGGGTTGAAGACAGATAAAGGGAAATCATGCTTGACCAGCTTGAGAAGTTCCTACAATGACTGACCAGCCATGGTGGTTGTGTGCAAATACTTGAAGGGAGGGGGCAAAGAAGATGGAGTTGGGCTCTTTTCAGTGATGACAGGACAAGAGGCAATGGGTACAAACTGAAACACAGGAGGTTCCCTTTTGAACATCAGGAAATAATTCTTTATGGGTGTTGGGTCTTTGGAATAGCTTGCCCAGAAAAGTAGTGGTGTCTCCCTCCATGGAGATCTTCAAAAGACGTGTGGACATGGTCCTGAGCAATCAACTCTCAGTGACCGTGCTTGAACGGGGGTTTGGACTACAGTCGTTCCAGAGATTCCTTCCAATCCCAATCATTCTGTGGTTATGTGATTCTGATTTATTTTGTATGCAGAAAACATTATTTTCTACTTTTCTTTTGTAATATTAAGCTTCCTTATTTGCTAGTACATTTCTAGTCCATTATGCTTCTTCATTTGCATATATAACACCTTTCTGCACACCGTAAAGAACAGTCATCCTTTAATTAGAGTATAAATACTGTAAGATCTCCACAGTAGAAAAGATGGATACAACAACATTGCTAAATGCACAGTTGAACAAGTTAATTCCTTCATTCAATTATATTGTTTCAAGACTGTCTACATTTACATCTATGTTAGCTTGTAAAAGACATTCTTTGGATAGCAAGTAAGTTATAAAATCTAAAGACCCACATAATCTATATTAAGCACATATTTTTAGGCAAGTGGACTGATCTTCAGTTTCTGAGCTTCCATATAGTCAGAGGAGATTTAGTCAATATGGTAGAATGAACTCAGAGGTAATGTCATTTGTGCCAAGGGGATAGGCACAGATGCAGAGTAGCGATGGCATGTGCAGTGTATAGTATCCAGTTGTAATGTTGCTTTCCTGAACAAGAAAAACATGAGTTGCTATAAAGTGTTTTCTCTATTATCACTCAAATAACCTTAGATAAAAGTCGTTTTTTAAAAAAACTGAGAAAGAGATAATCTAATTCCTTTACATACGCTTAACCTTCTACACCTAACCTTAACTAATCAGTTATTACAAAATAGTGTGATAAAATTCAAAGTATGATGTATGGACTGAAGGAATTAAAGGTCTCAAGAGCTGCAAAGCAATCCTTATGTTCTACTGCTGCAGCTGTTCCTGTGACAAATTGGTGGAGAATGTACTGCTTGGGAGACTTGGGAGCCTTACTTTCTGGTGAAGTGTTTCACAGTTTTTCACATGGAGATTTTTGCATACAGATTATCAAAAAACAGCCAGATAATTAGCTTATCAGATGTACCTCCAGTATTAATTTAGGACTGCAAGTTCTAGTTTTTACAAGACATAAGCATCTAGCACAATTTGGGATACAACAACATACCTAAAAAATCTGGTGGACCTGGCTGTTATGGCACAGGCCCTCAAGAAGACTTGCATGATTATGGAGAGGCAGTTAAAAACCCAGCAGAATTTTACAGTTTCACAGAAATATTGCTTGGAAGGCATCCCTGGATCCGACACTGTCCTCAAAGTTCAGCTATTGCCAAATCTGGATGAGAAAAGACACAGCTTCTTGGGGTAACGTGTAATTGAAAGAAACCCTTTTTTCTAAAGAGCTTCTCTGAGTAACCTGTTATTGAAAAAAAACACTTTTTTTCTAACGTTCGGTGAAAATCTCAAGCCACAGATTGTCGCTATTAACTTCTGTTATATTCTGTCTGGTTGGAAGATAGCTAACAGATTTTTATTCAAGGAGTCAGCAGTCACAGACACTCATTATTCAGTCGTCATAATACCACCTCCATTTAAAGAAACCTGAACCTATTTTCCAAGTAAATAGGAGCTGCTGCTAGAGACTTTCTCCTACTTCCAACAGCTTTCAGTTTCTCATCTCCAGAAATTTTTATCTTCTTGATGTCCTTGGATATCCTCAGTCATACTGTCTTCATCTGCAGTCAGAAAAAGTTGGATCTTCCCTCTGTAGGTGCTTGGTGAAGATCCTGCCAAACTCTTATTTATCATTCCTCAGACAGTGAAGCTCACATGTCTACCTACGATACTTCTCATCTGACTGCAGTGACACTACCAGGTTACACTTCCCAGAAGTAAGTCTGCATTATCTACCTGTCCTCTTTGTTGTCCATTCTGGACATAGGAACTCATTAGCTGCCATATAAATAGGAAGCCAGATTGGAGTCTGTTCCTACGCCACATTAATTTACACAAAGGCTCCTACTTTCTTCATGATTTTCTAGCCACAGTGCTTTGTGAGTGCTACATATTTTAGTGTATCTTGAGTCATAGTATCTGTGTCATCATCAAGGCTGACTTACACAACTCACACATAAATATCAGCACATGATAAATGTGCATCTATATATTTCCACTGTCTGAATTCTATCTTAAATGCAGTCACCACACACATGCACAAAAAGGCATGAACTACATGTGATTAAGAAAATAAAACAACCACAAATTTACTTCAGTTATTTTTCTCAGTGAAGAATTCAGTATGTTAAATTATGTGCCAAATCTGATTTTTCTTTTTAATTTTTCTATTGTATTTTAGAAAAAAGTTGATTTTTCCCTGAAAGGCATCCCTATAAAAACCCCTATTTGGGGTTTTTAAATCTATTGAATGATTCCAGATTAAAACTGCTCACATAGAAAGCAAACTGGTTATTATTTGTATATCATTTTGGCTTTGTTTTCTATTAGAAAGATTTGTGAGCACAACTTGAGACTGAAAATCTAAACAACAAAGAAGTGAAGATACGGAGGAGGACAGGTACAGCGCTCTGTTCTCTTCCTTATGGTCTGTTCATATTCATTAGCATTTTAAATAATTGTGTGATTTTTTTTTACCTTGAAAATTGATTAAATTAAAAGGAAAAATATAGGAAATATATCACTGCATCTAAAAAGAACTGTATGTTTTATAATAGAAAACAAAACGAAACAAAAATCAGAAAATATTCCTCTGAATTAAGATGATCTAAAAGGCTTTAATTTGTACCTATAAGCCGACTTCTACTGCCCCCCTACTACTAGTCCTCATACAGTCTTTTATTTTCCTTTGTGACCATCTTGCTACATTTCTAAACCATTTTCTGTTTAAAATGTAATATTTCATTTGCAGTATTCTGATTATGTCATGCTAGGAGAATTTCAAGCGCACTTTTTTCATAAAAAGGCTCATTTATTTCTTCTAAGAGTATATTGTGATAATATTAGTATACTAAGAAAATACCATTTCTGTTCCATAGCTTTGAATTTCTCTGATTTGCATTTTAATTTCTCTGATTTGCACTCTCAGCTTAGAACAAACCATGAAATAAGAGCCTAAGCGTCCATTAGCCAAGGAGTCTGCATGTGACTTTGAAATGGTGTGTAGGAATTAATACTGGGTTTTGTATGTGCTTGGAAATAGACACCTCTGTGTTCCACAACTGTAATTACTCTTGGAATCACATATATGAACATATTTAAGTAATATCTCAAACAAATTATAAGTTCTGAAAAACGCATAAAACTCCAAATATTCTAAAGCTGTACATTTGCAGGCCACTTTTTTTTTTTCTCTACTCCACCTGTTTTGTACAACAATCAAGATATTTCTAAAGGAAAAGATATATAATAGAATAAAAGAGATCATCCTGTGGTAATCTAGTACTTTGACTATTTGCTGAACTGCGGTATGGACCAAGACTCTTCTCTCAAGAAAATGGTATGAGACAAGAGGGGACTACAAATTTGGGGTGTTTATTATGCTTAAAGGCACAATGTAGTCCAAACTCAGTAGCTAACGCTTTATGTCCTATCTTTTGCAATCAGGTTCTCCAAACAGACAAGAGGAATCACATTCCAAAAGTCAGATTTTTTGAGGCTTCTAAAATAAAATATCCAGAATGACATTCAGATAAAGTCCCTGAAAATCTGAAAAGAAATCTAAAAAGATTTTCTGTACTTTCTTTCTCTTGCATTCCTAAGTGTAGACATTTTTCTTTAATCATGCATCAAAATTGGATACCAACTTGGATAGATCTTTTTCTCCTGGGAAATAAGGATTTACTAAGAAATATGCTAAAACATGGGCTTGAAATTTGTAATAACAAAAATCTAAGCTTTGTTTCCCAAGTTTCATTAGTTTTTAAAACGACAATATAATTCATGACATCTCTAATTATTTCTGTGTATAAAAACACCTTTTTTTTTAATCATTGTTCTGTACCTTCACCTTGTCCTTCTTTTCTGGGTACTGCTGGATACTGAGTTGTGCTTTTCATAAGCATGGCAAAATGTTGCAGTGAATATTCTAAAACTTCAAACTGTTAGTTTGCTGCCTTGGGGACTTCACATTAAGCTACATTTCATTAGGTGTACATTTGTTTCAGCAGTCCAGTAGCTTTGCGAATGCTTACTAACAACAGTGGAGAAGTCTGGCAAATGACATGACAGCCAAGCTATGTTCTAATAAGTAGCACTGGTTTCCAGCTTAGGACTTAAGCACCCTACATATCCCCATAGATCTGAATAAACAACTATGTAAAATTCTATCCAAATTAATCTGAAGTATGTGGGATTTTCTTTCAATTTATATGACATCACTGGTTTAGTATAGCGGTTTCCTGAACTAAATTAAAAACAAACAAAGAGAAAAGCAATACACCACAAAATCCTATAATGTTTCCTCTACTGTTCTAGCTTTAGGGGACAGATAGGACGTTAGGTATTATTGTATTCTGAAGAATCGCACTAATTATGCTTATATGAAAATAAGTCAACTGCAAAGTAATTATTTTTTTTAAAGCACTGAGCTACAAAGTATGATGTCTATATATAATTAATATTTTTGGTTAGATAGGAAACAGTAAGTAATTGTCAATATATAATTAAGGAATCATAGTTAGATTTTTGGTATAGAAGTGGATGCCTCTTCCAGTACTGATGAATTACTTTGTGTTGTTATTCCCCTTACCACAATGAGTGAAGATTTATGTAGACGTGACCATCTTGTACAACGCTTTTACTGTGACAAGGTAAAAAATCACTTTTTCTGTACGGAGTTCAGTTTTCATGCTTGATGGATTGTGTTTTTCCAATGGAAGCTACACCTAGCTATAACCTTCTCAAGTAGTAAAAGAGTCAGACTTTTTACCCTTGAAAATGATTTTCAGTATAAGAAAACTTTTTTTTTTTTTTTTTTAACTAACTAACAACAGACAGAGAGCTTTGGAAAAGAACAGTCAAACTATCATAGAATCATAGAATCATAAAATGGACTGGGTTGAAAAGGACCTCAAAGATCATCCGGTTTCAACCCCCCTGCTGAGTGCACGGCTTCCAACCACTAAACTAGGCTGCTCAGAGCCACGTCCAGCCTGGCCTTGAATGCCTCCAGGGACAGGGCATCCACAACCTCCTTGGGCAACCTGTTCCAGTGCATCACCACCCCCTAAGTGAAAAAATTCCTCCTAATATCTAACCTACATCTCCCCTGTCTCAGCTTAAAACCATTCCCCCTTGTCCTATCGCTATCCACCATCATGAACAGTTGTTCCCCCTCCTGTTTATACGCTCCCTTCAAGTATTGGAAGGCCACAATGAGGTCTCCTCGGAGCCTTCTCTTTTCCAAGCTTAACAAGCCCAGTTCCCTCAACCTTTCTTCATAGGAGAGGTGCTCCAGCCCTCTGATCATCTTGGTGGCCCTCCTCTGAACTTGTTCCAAGAGCTCTGCATCTTTCTTGTACTGGGGGCCCCAGGCCTGGACGCAGTACTCCAGATGAGGCCTTACAAGAGCTGAGTAGAGGGGGACTATCACCTCCCTCTCACTGCTGGACACTCCTCTTTTAATGCAGCCCAGAACATAGTTGGCCTTCCAGGCTGCCAGTGCACACTGATGGCTCATGTGGCTTCTCGTCCACCAGGACGCCCTAGTCCTTCTCCGCAGGTCTGCTCTTGAGGAGTTCTTCCCCCAGTTTGTATAAATACCTGGGACTGCCCTGGCCCCAGTGCAGCACCTTGCATTTGGCCTTGTTGAACCTCATTAGGTTCACATGGGCCCACTTCTCCAGGCTGTCCAGGTCCCTCTGGATGGCTTCCCTTCCCTCCAATGTATTGACTGCACTGCTCGGCTTGGTGTCATTGACTAGGTGTTAGTTGATTCACATTTGAGGGAAAGAAATAGGAACTTCTGTAATAAGTATGTGATAAGTAAGGATTCTGATGTCAGGGTTTAATTACTAAATGAAAATCACTTTCAAACTGATTTACAGTGCGATTTACTGTAAATCACTGATTTACACTCTAAATACTGATTTACACTAGAACTGTGTAAAAATGCATACTGAAATCAGCCAATAAAGGAAAATATACTGGCAGTAGTAAAGAGGATTTCCTGTACAAAAATACTGAAAATACACATTTGAAAAATGAATGCAATTGCCAGTACAAATACACTGACTTACAAAGTAATTAAAAGGTGGCTTATTTCAAAACAAGTAACAAATAATCCTAAATGAAGGAATTACCCAGAGGGTGTAGGGAACTATGGATTAGAGAATTCTGGTATTAACCTAATTACAATTTTCTGTATGGATGGATGGATGACAAAGAGGAATGTCAGCACATCTTGTTAAATATTAACCATTTGTACTCTTCATTACAGAGGTTCTCCAGTGCAGTCTCTGTTTCTCATTTCTAATTGGTGAAGGACACCATATAGTTAAATCATTGGTTTCTTTTTCTTTTATTTCTTGACATTCAATTGAATTCTTGTAAAAAAAAACTGAATAAAATGAGTGTCCAAAGAGAGAATAGTTTGCTAAACCAACTGACAAAAAAAATCCCACAATAATAACAATTGGAAAAGCCTTATGAGAAACGATCTGTGATCCTCCTTTGTGATAGTGCTATCAAAGTGACTTACTAAAATAAATGAATTAGAAAAGGTACAAATCTACTCCAAGTAATATTGATAATAACAATGAAAATGAGCAATATTGTTATCATTAAAAGAGTAATCAAAAAGACAATGAAAGCCTTAGAGTCATTTTGTTTGTTTGATAGAAAATTTGAGTCTAAGAGGAATGTTACTGTTATTTGTATCTTTCTTTTTAAGGGAGCACAAATTTAACTGAAAGCTGTAGCGTCAGCATGGACAACAGCCATGTTGTCACAACAATCTCCATCCAGATATGGAGCCACTGACCACCACTCTCTGGGTGTAATCTCAGAACCAGTTGCTCGTTCATTGAACAGTCCACTGATCAAATCCATATCTTTCCAAATTGGAGAGAAGGATGCTGTGGGGGCCCCTATTGAAGGTAAGGCCATACTGAAGTCCAGATAGATGACATCAGAGGCTCTTCTCTTGTCCACCAATGCAGGTATGTCATCACAGAAGACCACTAGCTTGGTCAGGCAGGACCTGCCTTTGGTGAAGCCATGCTGGTTATCCCGCATCACTTCTCTCATTTCCATGTGCTTTGGCACAGT
This sequence comes from Numida meleagris, assembly GCF_002078875.1. Taxonomy (NCBI): domain Eukaryota; kingdom Metazoa; phylum Chordata; class Aves; order Galliformes; family Numididae; genus Numida; species Numida meleagris. The sequence goes on from NC_034409.1 coordinate 125,137,604, forward strand.
TTCCAGGAGGATCTGTTCCATGATCATCTCCTGCACAGAGATGAGGTTAACAGTTTGGTAGATCCCTGAGTCATCTTTTCTACCCTTCTTAAATGTAGGCATGACATTGCCTTTTTTCCAGTCAGTAGGGACTTCACCTGATTGCTATGACTTTTCAAATATGATTGAGAGTGTCCTGGCGACTTCATTAGCCAGTTCCCTCAGGACTCTGGGATGCAAATCATCAGGACACAAAGATGTGACCTTCAAGTAAAAGTTGCCTTATTTCTTCAATCACTTTATATATTAAATCTGAAAGTATAGCATGGTCTTGTTCTTGGAGATTTTAAACAGTAACACAGTCACTGCAGATGCATTGTGTCAATTTGCAAACAGGTGGGCTCATGACTGTACAAGAAATATTTTAAGTGGGTACTTGTCCTATGAAGATAGTCAAAACAACAGTAGCATTCTCATTAGTGCATATGTATACTTTTAAATGAATTACCAGTGGTTTCTTTTTTTTTTTTTTTAATACTCATATCATTTGCATTATCATTTGCAGAGTCTGGTGGGAGGCCTGTAACTAGCCATGTTCCCCAGGGGTCGATTCTGTGTCCAGTCTTGTTAAACATCCTCATCAACAACCTGGATGAAGGGATAGAGTCCACCACCGGCAAGTTTGCTATGATACAAAGCTAGGAGGAGTGGCTGATGCACCAGAAGGCTACCATTCAACAAGACTTGGACAAACTGGAGAGTTGGGCAAAGAGGACCCTGATGAGGTTTAACAAGAGCAAGTGTAGAGACTTGCACCAGGGGAGGAATTACTGCATTCATCGGTACAGGTTAGAGGATGATCTGACGGAGAGTACTCTGCAGAGAAGAACATGGGTGTCCTGGTGGACAACAGCTTGGCCATGAGCCAAGAGTGTGCCCTTATGGCTAAGAAAACGTATGATATCCTGAGGTGCATTGAAAAGAGCATTGCCACCAGGTCGAGGGAGGTGATCCTCCCCCTCCACTCTGCCCTGGTGAGGTCACCTTTAGAATACTGTGTCCAGTTCTGGGCTCCCCAGTTCAAAAAAAGACAGAGATCTCCTAGAAGGAGTCCAGTGGAGGACCACAAAGATGACAAAGGGCCTGAAGCATCTCCCCTATGAGGAAAGGCTGAGTAACCTGGGCCTGTTCAGCCTGGGGAAAAGAAGACTGAGAGGGAATATGATCAATGGCTATAAATATCTAAGGTGTGGGAGGTAAAGGAATGAGGCCAGACTCTTTTCAGTGGTGTGTGGTGATATGACAAGGGGAAATGGCCTATTGACCTATTGTAGGGTACCTGCTTTAGCAGGGGCAAGTCAGACTCAGTGATCTCTAGAGGTTTGTTCAAATGTGATATTGCAAAGTTTGGTTTCAGATATTAGAAAAGGCTCTTAATAAAGACAAGAGTTTCAGTATGTCTACTACTGACATCTAGTAGATTCTCCCAATATATTTTAATGTATAGAAATCACACCTCTCCTAGTAATAACCTTTTCTACTTACACTTTCTAAATAAATAAATAAATCATACTTAAAATCTATGAAAGAATAAGATGTTCAGTGCTGTAATATAATTAGAATTCTCCTACTTTGAAGTTTGGAAAAAGAATGGGATAATTTTTAGTGAGGCAGAAGAGCCAAAGCACTCAGATACAGTAAGGATAAAGAACCTTCTGCCCCAGACTCTCTGGAGAACGTACAATTATTATTATTATTAATATTATTATTTGCCCTAATAAAATATAATTTGCTACCAAAACATCAGAAAATCTTTTGATAACTCTGATAAGTAACTGATTTGTAACCATGTCCTTTGAGTGATTTCTTCCTGTCTTCAATTTTGTGCATCAGTTTCCAGATCCAAAAGGACCTGTGCAAAAGTTATTAAGTGCTCAGTTTCATTATTCAGGTTCTCCTTGAGAAGGGAGAGGACTCAGACTCCACAGTACCCTAGACCTAAAATATCGAGGTTTACATTCCATGATACAGTGATCCAGCTGCTGACTGTGCACAGAGAAATGTCCCTCTGCCCTGACTGTGCCACTCACCACCAGGCTCACAGTGATGGAGATGCTGCCCGAAGTCAGATTTGTCCCCTGGCTTCTCTCCTTCTTGACCTGTCCCTCATGAAAGTAGATTCAAGAGTCAGTAACCCTTCTCTATTTAAAGGAGAGAGGTGGTTAAAACATAGCTATTTTGTATCAGACACTGGAAACCAGCCAGGTGCAAGCATCTTTTTATTGTTTTTTTTTTTTTATGGGAGCCTAATGATCTATCTAGGTAATTTTGAGCCCAGACCCTAGCTTTTAAATTCTATAATGCCCAACTTGAATCCTTAACTTTTCTGGACTAAATAGAGCCCTACCAACTTCTGGCTGAGGGTCTCAAGGTTCTGCTTATTTTACAAGGGAAAGATTTTGAGAAGGACGTTGATACCCACTAGGCACAATGTGAATAAGATCCCTTTACATTCATGAAGTACTACCAAAACCAGAATGTGTAGTTAAACACTGTTTAGACTCTTTTTTAGAAATGGTAGAATCTAAATCAAAATAAAATAAGTACAGACTAAAACAGCAATGAAAAAAAGCTTTGAGTTATATCATCCTAGTTAGAATCAAAGACAATTAGAAATCTCTCCCTATTCATCTCTATTCTCACTTTAATTCATTGAATTCTGAATTTTTCATTAGAAGTAATCTGATTTGAATTGAAATATATAAATGTAAATGAAATACTTATTTTTAGATCAAATTGACCTTCCCATGAGAAAGTGAAATGTTTTAACCGTATAGAAAGTTTTAGGATAGCACAAGAGGAGTCAATTTAGCTCAGAAACAGCATATTAGATATTAAGGAAATATTAAATGAAGATTACATGAGGGATCATAGTAACTTCAACAAATACAAAGAAAAGTATTGTCTTGAAGCATCACATATTATTGAAAGCAAGGCTATGGTATTTTAAAACTAGTTATGAAACTTTCAGTAAAACATATTAAACACATTTCTTATAAAAATGGAATAGAAATGCCTTAAAGTCTTTGACTACACTGTGAAACCATTTTCTATTTGTATTGTGGTTCAGCCTCATGTCTTGTCAGAAATAGTGTAGTTCACTGTGATAGTCACCTGAGTTTGCCATCACAGTAAAGTTTATAACTTCTAATTGGAAAAAATATCTGTTGTTAATATTATGCTAGCACAGTTGCTATAGTCTTCAACTTGTTCCTGAATCCCACAAAATGCAAGGTGACAAAATGTTTGCTTCAGAGCAGTAAAAATATCCTAGAAAAAAACATGAACTCTGTGGGGGAGATTTAACAACGAAGACCCCAACAGACTCTGGTAGATCTTATCTCTGTGAGGCCTCCGGAGTCTGGAGACAGGGCTAAGGTGTAAACAGAATAGTCTTTAGTACGCACAGTTAATGTGGTCACTTCTGGGACAGTTAAGCAACCCTTTGTTTGTTATCTACGTTGTTGTGAAGAACTTAAGGATAATTAACCGTGAGTGGATTTACTGCTTACGAGTGAAGGATATATAAGGTGTGTGTAAAACACAGTAAGAAGAACTTGCTATTCAGAGAACTTGCTATTATGAGAACTTGCTATTCTGATGCCACACTGACTGGGGGAATTCTGTAACAGGACCAAGCGCTGACAAACTCTTTAGGGAGAAATGACCATAATTCTTGTGTACAAGGGATGCTTCTAAACTAATGCCTCTTATTTTATTATGTTGGCCCATGACATCAGAGGGAGACGCTGATGGTATGGTAGTAGTGTTTGAATCTTCCCACCAATATTCCATTCAATTTTGTAGCTATGCAACAGATGGCAGCAGAGGGGCAGTCTGACAAAATGGCGTCTGACAAGGAAGTGTGTATCAGTCAGAAGTATGTCACTGAATTCCCCTATGCAGAATATTGCACTCATTAACATTCATTGATAGAGACCAAACATTGGTTGTGAGCACAGTGAGGTGGTGCATTTCAGCAGTGGCAACAAGCTGTGTCCTGGACAGCTATGCACAGCTGTCACATCACAAAATGAAGAGCATCTTGATCAGATCATCCATGCAAATTGGCTAATGATGGTGACTATGTTGAAAAGTAGCATTTCGTAGCTGAGAATTTGCTCTAACAGTTATTGTGATTAGTATCTTTCGTAGTTCCATGGAAATAAATATGAAGTATTACCCATCTATTATCTTTTTCTTTTATTTGTAAATTATTTTTGAACAGCATTTGATTTTTCCTTATTTAGAATTGTTCAACTGTATCTTGACTCATTTACTGCTCCTGAACTATTGATGTCAAATCTTCAGGTATCATGTTGCTTGGAATATAATGAAATATTTACCCAGATCTGACAGCATTCCCTCTCAGTGGATAGTCATAAAGCCAATTCATCTATGGGAGAAATAAAAAGATAGCCACAATTAGCTAAATTTTGAGTCATGGAACGGCTGAAGTTGGGAGGGTCTTCTGCAAGTCACCTGGTCCAAACCCTTTGCTCAAGTACGGCCACCTATAACCTGCTGCAATTCTGCAAAAATGCTCAAAAACATAGTACTTTGTAATCTAATGGCCTACGTTTGAATAAGTTTTCTTTCTCTTAGTACCATTTATTTAGATTAGGATTTTCTGAATGATAACACTGTCAAAATTACTATTTTTTTCTAATTATATTCCTGGCCTAAATTTTTTTTCGTTTATACTTGGTAACATTTTTTTTATTAAGCAACAGCAACAAAACTCTGTGGTAATATAAAAGACAGATGTATTTTTATTAATATTATATAAATTATGCTTAGAAGATTTCCATTACCATTTAATAAACATGGGTTAATTTTTATATTCCTCTTTTTACTCTCCAGTTCATCTATTTCAAAGTTAGAACATCGTACTTTTTAAATATGAACCAAAATACAAATTATTTCATGTGTGCTGGATTCCTAGTAAAATGAGTTTATTAATTAAATATTTTATCAATAACCTCTGTGAATATTTTGTTAATAGTCACTGTGAACCTTTTTTAAAATGAAATTAAATTGCAAGATCACAATAAGCAAAATTACTTTTATTTGAATTTACAAAACTCAGCAACCATATCTTAAATAATTTCCTTGGTGATATTGTAGTAATTTAAGTATTCTAAATTATTTAGTGCTATTATTTTTCTGTGTCTGAGATGACTCAACTGAACATAGTTTTAAAAGTCACCATATCCCAATAAAAAGGGTTTTCAACCATACTGCAGAAGCTGCTGAACCTTATTACTCAGCTAAAGAAAATATAATATGCACCTATACCTTTACGGGATCCAGACATTGAATCTCTGTCATAATCATGGAAAATAATAAGGTTTAATCTCATTGATCCTACCTCTTTTCTTTCCCATTCTAATTATTTAATATCTATTATTTTCCAACCTTTAAAAATACCGTACTCAAGCGGTGAAGGAAAGTTAGGTCAGTCAAATAATCTTAAAGATCTTTGAACCCAAGAATATACTGTTCCCTGAATATCCCAACTCAGAGAGTCATTTTGATTGATCTGGTGTACTTTCTGGATGTATTTTTAAATTACTAAAAATGAAACGTGTCTGACTTGCTGTATATTTTCAACAAAGTTTTCCTGTAGCAGCAGCTGCCTTTCTGTATGCCAATTACTCTGCTTTAATAGATATTTTTTGTGTAGCTGACAGGTTGAGAAATGGTGAGTTTATTTCTGCTGTTTTATGTTTCATCTTTCATTTACAGTTTATATCATTCCAGAAGAAACAGTATAGTGTTCATATTGCTTCAGTAATGATGAAAAGCTATTCATGCTTACTTTCTAAGTTTCAGAGAGGAACCTATTAAAAAAAAAATTAAAGATGGTGGAAAAGGTCAGTCTTTCAAAATGGAAATTTTGGTGGAAACCTCATGCTGTTAACCATCAGTCATATTGATTTCAAAAACCATTCAGCTGCAGTGTTGTACTTTTATAAATTTGCCTTTGATGGACAATTAAGATTGATTTAATTGATTTACTTGCCAAATACATGACAGAAAACAAGAACATTTATTCACTCTTGATATAACAAGTTTTGTATATGAGCTGGTTCAGTCCTGGTGCCATGTTCAATGTTTGTTTTTTGCCTTGGCAGCCAAAAAGGCTGGATACATACATCCAGGGCTCCATCTTAAAATTATAAAACATTAGTAGCCTACTCCCTAAATCCATGAACTGAAAGAAATTAATTACATATAATGTCCTTAATAAACAAAGTTTGGTATGGGAGTGCAAGCATGCTTAAGCAGAGATGGTATGTAAGACCAAGACACTATTTGAAGACATGACAGAACACTATCCACCATCACTAAGATTGCAACAAAGCAGAATAAAATATTTAATTAGTATCTCATCTTTTCATCTCTTCCCTGGATATTTATTTTTGTTCTTGGACCAAGTCATCATTCAGAATAAATTAAAAATGTAGAAAAGATTCTTTAGCATAGCACTTAAACATCCTCTGCTTGTGTGCCTAAGTGTTTGGTAACAGAAGCACTAAATGACAATTAAACATTAATTTCCCTAACATTCCTTAATACTCCTCTGTAATCTCTGTCAAAACAAGTAAGCTCTGAAAAGTGCACTACTATCAACATTAGAAATATTTGAAAGTTAGGTAGTGAGATTTTAAATTTTAAGAAGTATACATATTTTCTGCACTGTTCTGCCAGTTTGAGGGAATTCTATAAAATCAAGAGAACAGAGTTTTCACACTGTGTGGCACAAGTCTTGAAAAATTAATTTTAGTATTTGAAGATTTGTTTCAACTGCCTTTAGAATTTTCTGATGTAGACACTTGGATCTCAGTGATTCACAAGAAGCCTCCCTTTATAGTTAAAAGACAGAAACAAGAACTCCAACAGCTGAACTCATCTGATTTATGTTGGAAAATTACCTGAATTTCAGGCACTTCCAAAATGTGAGAAAGTCTATATTTGCCCAGAGTTATCTCCTAGGGTAGCTTAATAGCGGTCTGTTGCTGAGACTGCCTGAGAGGTTATCTCAGGTAAGTGCATGTTAGTTGATGTCTCTTTGTTGTTTTTTTTTTTTTTTGTTTTTTGTTTTTTTCCCGGATCTTCTCTTGTATCTATGTGTTCTGAATAAGAAAACATTTCATCCTGCCTCAGATGTGTATCCTTTCAAATTGTAAACTCACTTTCAATGCTTCTAGAGATCTGTCTCTGAAATACATAGGAGTTAAAAATTTAGAATAACTCAGTCTCAGGGTGCACAAAACAAATTATATCTCTCTATATAAAAATGGAATTGTGAATTTCCACTGGAGAAAATATTCTAGATCTCTTAAGTCATTATTTTGGACATTAATATTGTATCACTATTTCTGTTTTTGAAGCTAAATTTAAAAATATATCTTTGTAATTTTCTTAATGAAGGTCAAGAAAATCATGCTTCAACATGCCTAAAACTTTAGCAGAAGACCTCTCAGCCATCACTATGAGATCATCAATCACAATCTTACAGTGAGAAATAATTCTAGCCTATAACAACAGAAGTACTGTAATAGAAAACCAACAGATTTTGAATTAAAGGAGCAAGTATGAATTTTAAATTACTCAAGTCTTTCTGTGACATAATTCTGAGCCTTGGAACAGGATCTTATTATCATTTATATTACTTTTAGAAGCTGTTACTTCAGTCCACTAATAAACAAACATCAAAAACATCAAGCGGTACATATTTTTCCCAGATGGTTTAAAATATCTTTACAGAAAATTAATTATTTAGACAAGATTTTGCAATCATTTAAAAACAAAACAAAAGCAAAACCTCTAAAAACAGCTTAGTGATTGGAACAAAAAATAAGATTCTACAGAGTGATATATGTTCAGTGTGTTACAGCACTGTTCCTAATATTCATTTCTGATAATTTTTGCTGTGAAGCTCTAGAACCATAATGTTCAATCTCTCAGAAGTCAATAAGGACAAGCTATCTTGTCAAAACAGATAAATCCAAGCTGTCATCTCATACAATCTGTTGTCTGCTAAAATCCCTAAAACCAGCTTCATAATCCAGGTATATCAATTAAATTTTCACGTGACAACATTCAAAACATGTTACTTATTTTTTCATAGGCATTATAACCAGGTCACCTAATGGCTGCACCCACCAAGCCCTTGAAGATATACATATGATCACCGATGGAATTCTACTATTATCAATACTATCCTATTTAGCAGAAAAAAATTAAAAATAAAAAAATATATATTTTATTTTGTAAGTTAAAACAGCTCAATAAAACAAAAGTACATTGAATATCCCAGGATAAGAATGCTGGAAAATATTTTATTTATTCACATAACACATTAGGCTTCAGATACTATCTTTCTGTCTTTCTTCTAAGCTGCCTATAGTACAAACCAGGGCTACATGCAGGACTCTTATCAGGAGCAGCCTCTCCTGATAAACAAGATGATCTTACTAGCTTCTGCCGATGAGAAGTAACAACCTGTTCAGCAACTTCAGGGGCAAGTCTCCCTCTGAAGAATAAATAAGACCGGAAGAGAAATACTCAATGGGAAGAAGCACTCAGAAATGGCTGATGAGAAATAACATCTTGAACGCCATTATCCAGACTCATTTTGAGCTCCTTTCTGATTATATGATTTACTTTTTAATATAGTTATTGATTACAAAGTTGAATAAAAATGACAAATTCAACTTAATTTAAGTTCATATTAATTATATACTAATCAGTTATTTTAGAGGATGAAAGAGGTGGCTGTTTTTTGTTTGTTTGCTTGGTTGGTTGTTTTTTTTTCTGTAAAATAACGCATATAAAGATGTTTTAAGTCATCCAGCACTGCGCTATCTATCAAAAAATAATTTTCCATCAATTAGAATATTTCCTATGTAAAAATATATATCTATTTTCAATTTCTGTTTTAGAGCCTTATGTGGGGGGAGATTTAACAACAAGGAGCTCACAGACTCTGGTAGATCTTATCGCTATGAGGCCTCCAGAGTCTGGAGACAGGGCTAGGGTGTAAACAGAATACTCCTTTAGTATGCACAGCTAATGTGGTCACATCTGGGACAGTTAAGGAACCCTTTGTTTGTTATCTATGTTGTTGTGAAGAACTTAAGGACAATTAACCGTGAGTGGATTTACTGCTTACGAGTGAAGGATATGTAAGATGTATGTAAAGCACAATAAAAAAACTTACTATTCTGATGCCACACAGACTGAGAATTTCCCTAACGGGACAAGCGCCGACAGTCTTATGCCAGGATATTATGAATTTATCACAATTTATTGATTCAACCGATTTTGAATAGATTACCTGCAATTCTTAAAGCAGCCTTCAGGGAAACATGCATCAGACTTTTGCATAACAAATGGAATTAGCATATGAAAATAAGTAAATAAATAAAAATCCTACTAGAAGTCATAAATATTCAAGGAGAAAAAAATTTTGACACCTTCATTAATGGTAAGTTGAATGTTTTAATTTTTCTTTGTAAGAGAAATTAACTAACCAACACCTTTTCATCATTTCAAGTATTTATATGGTAGAAAAGTCTCGATTTTGTCAGATAAATCTCATTGTTGAAGGCGAAAATATTCCACAGAGAAACAAGTGAAAACTGGTATTAAAAAGAGCCTTTTTGTTTTTACATTAGTAGCCATATTTTTAAAATCATTTACGATTTCTGATATTTCTTTTGGAGTGATTAAAAAAAATCTGAATATTAAATTTGAAGAGTAAGGACAGAAGTGTTTTGGATTAAGATAAAAACACTATTTCATTGTAGTCAGTCTAAATTGAGTGATCCATAGTATTATACAGATAAATATCTGCAGATAACCAAGCCAATTAATGAGCATTAATTATGATGATAAATAAACACCTGGCTTTCATTAAACCTGCTAACACATCATTCAAATAACTGTATTTAAGAAAATTGGAATTAGATAAAAAATGATATAGAATGGGATGTAAAGGACAAATAAAAGGAGGAAAATAATAGTCTGAGAGAGCTTGTTTTTTCAAGCACAAGTTTTATGAAATATGTTATTTATTATTCTCAGTGATGAAAAAAAAAAAAAAAGATGACATGATACTCAAGTTGTAAATAGGAAGGAGGAGCCACATGCTCTTGCAGAAGGAACTGGATGACCATGAGGTCTGCAGATTTGGAAATGAGTACTCAAAATAAGGACAAGTCACACATATATTTATCTATAAAACTGGATGACCATGAGCTTCATATGGCAGGATGACAGAAAAAAAAACTAGGTAGAAATGAGCTAGAGAGCTATCAGTGTGTTGCAACCATAAAATGGCAAATATAATCTTAGGGCGAGTCTACTACAACATTTTGAGAGAACTTGTGGAAATGTTAATTATATATGCAAGGTCAAAAAACATCTGTAAATCTATGGCTATTTTTATTCTCTCATGTTCCAGGCAGCATGAAACTGAAATGAAAATAGCATATGGGGAGAAAATAAATAGAGAGCAAAAGAAATCTGAAAGGACTTATATTTTCCCCTTGGAGAAAAGGCAGTAAAGAGGAAAAAGGATTACTCTCATCTGAAATACCAGAAATGACTAAAGATAAATCTTTTTCACTCAAAGAGTGGTGACGCACTGGAAGAGGTTGCCCAAGGAGGTTGTGGATGCCCCATCCCTGGAGGTATTCAAGGCAAGGCTGGACGTGGCTCTGGGTGGCCTGGTCTAGCGGTTGGTGACCCTGCAGTCAGCAGGGGGGTTGAAACTTGATGATCTTTGAGGTCCTTTTCAACCCAGACCATTCTATGATTCTATGATTCTATAAATTAAGTGAATATAAGAATATATGGGATTCATTTAGGATTTAGGCATAAGTGGAAAAAGTTGTAGCAACTGACAAATCTAATTTTGAAGTTAGAGGAATTCTGATCTTCAGATTAGACTATTTAGCCCTCCATGCAGGCAAACTGCAGCCAGAAAGTTGGAGTTTAGAATATACTTATGAGAGGAATTTCATCAAACAAATTCCTGCAATAAAAGAATTGATGATTTAATGGGTCTCTTTCAACTCTGTGTTTCAAGTTTTATTGAAACAATTTTCTCTTATCTGTGGAGAATTTCTGTTTGGTTTACTTTATTTCAAGAGTTTTACTTTTTCATTTTAATGGCTACCAGTGATGAGACTGGTATCAAGCTAGAATATCTGTTCTAGTGTCATGAATTACTTTCCTTCTTCTCAAGTTCTTGGTTACTTCTTTGCAGAGCAATCAGAAAGAAAAAAATAGACTTCTAACTACATTCTAAAATACACAAACTTTTGTAAAATGTGTTTCTAGTAGAATCATCACGCATTTAAATACATATGTATTAGACAAATAATTGCATATTACTGTCAAAATTCATCAATAAATATAGATCATCTAAACCTGATTTGACATTTTGATGATATCTGTGCTTTCCTTACCAAGAGATACCATTCCTTCTATATTTACAGATAACATATTAAGGTGCGGTGTTTTTTTTTTCATCACAACATTTTTGTAATTAACAATCTTATTCTCTGTCACATTATGGAAATGCTATAGTATTCACTAAAAGGTTACATCTCCATAAAATCTCTGTCTGTCCTTATGGAGACTCAGTTTTGTCTTTGCTGCTGTTTGCTTCTTTCTCTCTTTCTCTCTGTCTTTCTCTATGTCTTTCTGTCTTTCTCTCTGTCTTTCTCTCTGTCTTTCTCTCTCTCTCTCTCTCTCTCTCTCTCTTCCTTCCTCCCTCCCTTGCTTCCTTCCTTCCTTCCTTCCTTCCTTCCTTCCTTCCTTCCTTCCTTCCTTCCTTCCT